>NW_027507785.1:289108883-289358883 GCF_037356315.1 Lithobates pipiens
CCGTGTTTAGAACAGTCCCTTCACAAAATGACATTTAACGGAAAAAAAGTCATTTCAAACTGCTTGTGTTTTTAATGTAATATCTGGTTCCGGCAATATGGATGAAAATCATTAGAAAAAATGGCATGGGTAGCCCCCCCCCCTGCCCATTACCAGCCCCTTTGGGTCTTGTACGGTTATTAAGGGGAACCCTGTACCCATATTAAAAAAAGGAAAGACGTGGGGCCCCCAGGCCCTATATACTCAGAACAGCAGTATACAGGCGGTGCAAACAAGACAGGGACTGTGTAGATGTGTTGTGTTAAGTAGAATCTGTGTGTAATTTTTAACTGGTACATTTTTAAAGTGTAGCTGCAGTCAAAAAATCAATTTTTACGTTTTTTGTAACGGTGTATACTGCGGTCAGGGCACGCAGACAGCACCCACAATCTCCTACAACTGATTGCAAGCTCTATTAAAAAAGAGCAATATAGCTAGCTATATAGGTGGATATATAACGGTGTATACTGCGGTCAGGGCATGCAGACAACACCCACTACAGAAGAGCAAGAACGCAAAATCGGCCGATAATGAACGGTGTATACTGTGTTGAAGGTACACAGAACACCCACTAACTCCTACAAACGCCAACACACTACACAAGGCTGCCGCGGCCTTATATAGTGTGGGGCGTATACTACACAGCCTGAGCTATGATTGGCCACAGGCATCCTGCCTGTGGCCAATCATGGCTCTCCTCGCTGCCAGCGCTGTGATTGGCCAAGCATGCGGGGTCACAGTGCATGCTTGGCCAATCATGCGCCAGCAATGCACTACGATGGCGCAGTGCATTGTGGGCCGTGAGCGCCACATGAATTTGGCGTGAACATGCATTACTGTCAGGGAAATAGGCGCAATCTCACGAGGTACGGTCCTGTTAGCGCGCGTCGGCGCCTACGAAAGCGCAAAGTAGTTTCTAGACGAACGACCGACGCTACGTCTAACCGGGTGGGCATACGCGGTGATGTTACGAATACACAACGTACTCGACGTAGCCGTACGATCGCCCCGACGCGCTCACGACGTGACCGGGTTACCTCGCCTATTTAAACGTTCACCTGACAGTGCCGCATCGCTGGATTATCGTCAGCTCTCCTCTGAACCTGTACCCGTGTTTCCTGTTATCCGACCTCCTGTGTACCGACCCGGCTTGCTTGACCTACTCCTGTTATTCTCCTGGCTCTGACTCCTGGCTTGCTCCCGACGCTCCTGGTCTGCTTCCTGCACCTGATCCCGGCTTGTTTGACCATGCTCTGGACTTCTGCTGCCCACTCTCGGACTTCCTAGCACGGTTGCCCCTAGAGACTTGCTTACTGGCTACCTGACCTCTGCTGCTGCTAACTGGCAACCTGTGCTACTGTGGGCACTGCATCCCTGTGTCAATTTCAGGGTTGTGCTGCACTCGGCCGCAAGGGGAGCCCTCTCAGCATCTCGGCCTCGCTCTTGACCGTGACAGTATAATCCAGCCATGTCAGAGGTCGACAGAGGTGACTCCCCATTGGAGGCCATTTTACAAGAACTTACGGCCCTTACTCCAGCTATTCAGGAGCTCCAAGAGAGATATCACTGGCTGAAGGAACGCCTGCAACACCCGCTTGAACCGCCCACCTCCTCTGGTCAAGTTCCTGCTTCTACACCCTCAGCTGCCCCAGAACCACGAGTTCCAGCCCCGGAACGCTTTTTTGGGGACCGAAGAAAATTCAGATCCTTCAAAAATTCATGTTTTCTCTATTTTTCCCTGCAACCTCAGACCTTTTCTTCAGAAACGACCAAGGTGAGGTTCACCATTTCACTGCTGAGGGACGATCCCCAGACGTGGGCCCATGGCCTGCTGGAGCAATGCAGCCCTTACGTGGATACTTTGGATCTGTTCTTTGAGGCCATGGCTCGCCTGTATGATGACCCTTTTCGGACAGCTACAGCTGAAGCAACCTTGTACGCCCTTCGCCAGGGTGAGCGACCTGCAGAGGACTATACAGTAGAATTTCGTACCTGGAGCTCTGATTCCGGCTGGAACGAAGCAGCACTAAAATATCAGTATCGGGTGGGGTTGTCCGAAGCTCTTAAGGACGAGTTAGCCAGATTGGAGATTCCCACTACCCTTGAGGATCTCATCTTACTCACCATCCAGCTCGACAGGCGTCTACGGGAACACCAGTCTGAACGCACCCAGACTTCCTGTTCCATCCAGGCCCCACCTTCAGCTCGCCCAGCAGTAGCTCCCGTTCTGAGGGGCATGCCCCGTCCCGCTTTAACCCTCGAAGAGAGACTTCATCGCCGACAGGCACACCTTTGTTTTTACTGTGGGGAATCGGGACATTTCATTAACAACTGCCCCACAAGGCCGAGTAAACCAGTCCCATACACGCCATTTCATCTTCAGGTAGCGAAGTCAGCTTCCGCCCACATCACTCTTCCAGTCACATTGATGGTGGCAGGTAGAGGAATTCCTCTACAAGCGATAATTGACTCTGGAGCCTGTAGTTGCTTCCTGGACTTAACCCTGGCTAAGAGTCTGGCTCTCCCACTTAACCTCAAGGAACGGAGACTGACTGTCCATTTGGCCGATGGCTCCTTACCCAGTTCAAGTCATGTCACCAAGGAAACTAGTCCCATCCTGGCGATCACCGATTCAGGCCACCGGGAATTCCTTAAATTTGATGTTCTGAGTTCTCCGATGTTCCCCGTTATCCTAGGGATTCCTTGGCTACAGGCTCACAATCCCCAGATCGATTGGCCCAAAAAGGGGGTATCCTTCACATCTGCCTATTGCCTGCAGCATTGCTTAGACTCTGTACCCCACAACTTGCCCAGTTGTCTGACTGTACAACCCGTACCCAGTCCAGCTCCTCACATACCAGCAGTCTACCAGGAATTCAGAGATGTGTTTGACAAGAGGAAAGCTGATACCCTACCTCCACACCGCCCCTTTGACTGCCCCATTGAATTATTACCCGGGGCCCCCATCCCTTTTGGTCGGATATTTCCCCTTTATGAGACTGAACTTGAGGCTCTGAGACAATACATTGACGAGAACCTGGCCAAAGGATTCATTCGTCCCTCTTCATCCCCTGCCGGAGCAGGCATCTTCTTTGTGGAGAAAAAAGACAAGACTCTAAGACCATGTGTGGACTATAGGGAATTAAAAAATATTACCCTTAAAAACCGCTATCCACTTCCGCTCATCCCTGAACTCTTCCAAAGATTCCATACCTCACGTATCTTTACTAAACTCGATCTACGTGGGGCTTACAACCTTGTCCGTATCCGGGAGGGGGACGAGTGGAAGACCGCTTTCAGAACAAGATTTGGACATTTCGAGTACTTAGTCATGCCCTTTGGACTATGTAATGCCCCGGCAACCTTTCAGCATTTCATTAATGACATCTTTCCGGAGCATCTTGACCACTTTGTTGTTGCCTACCTTGACGACATTCTGATTTTTTCAACCTCGCTAGAGCTTCACAGGGTACATGTTAAGAAGGTACTATGTATTCTTAGAACTCACGGGTTATATGTCAAAGCCGAGAAGTGTGATTTTGAGAAGGAATCCATTCATTTCTTGGGACTCATCATTACCACAGGTGGAATTGCCATGGACCCGCAGAAAGTGAAATCTATCCTGGATTGGCCCGCTCCTTGTGACAAAAGGGGTGTACAGAGGTTTATCGGGTTCGCAAATTTTTACCGAAGATTCATAAGGGGCTTCTCCACCATTGTAGCCCCCATCACTCAGACCACTCGCCAACACACCAAGTTCCACTGGTCCCCAGCAGCTCAGTCCACCTTTGACCAGCTCAAGACCCTCTTTACCACTGCGCCCATCCTGCAGCATCCACATCCCGCCTTGCCCTACGTGCTAGAAGTTGATGCCTCGGAGGTGGCCACTGGGGCGATCTTATCCCAACGTCAAGGTTCCAAAGCTTTACTGCATCCTGTAGCCTTCTTCTCTCGAAAGATGAGTTCCCCAGAGAGGAACTATGATGTAGGGGATCGGGAACTTCTAGCGATCAAAACCGCTCTTGAAGAATGGAGGTATCTCCTGGAAGGTGCCGCTCACCCCATTCTAATTTTTACGGACCATAAAAACTTAGAGTATCTCTGCACAGCCAAACGTCTGAGATCCCGACAGGCCCGATGGGCTTTGTTCTTTTCAAGATTCAATTTCCACATTACCTACCGCCCAGGATCTAAGAACAGCAAAGCGGATGCCTTATCTCGGATGTTTCCTGATACCCCAGAAGGAGTCCCACCCAGTACAATTTTGTCTCCCCAAAATTTCTTGTTAATCCAACCGGACCTAAGGTCTTCTATCGAGCTGGCCACTAGGCAGTGTACGGAAACTGAAGTTTCTTCCCTGAGAAGCCAAGGAGGGCTTCTATGGCATCGGGACAAGATTTTTGTTCCCCGGCAAGCCAGGTTACTGGTATTAAAGACTTTCCATGACCACCAACTTGCAGGCCACTTTGGAGTCCGGAAGACGACTGACCTCGTACAGCGGTCCCTATGGTGGCCTACTTTAAGGGCTGACTGTAAAGTATATGTTGATTCCTGTACCATCTGCCAACGTAACAAGGGATCTAACACCAGACCCTGGGGTCTGTTAAGGCCACTGCCAGTCCTGGAGAAACCATGGAAAGAAATTTCCATGGATTTTATTGTAGAACTACCTCCCTCTGAAGGGTTTACGACCATTTTGGTGGTGGTAGACCGCCTGTCCAAGATGGCGCATTTTTTGCCGTTAAGAGGGACTCCCTCTGCCCTGGATACGGCAAAAACTTTTATAAAAGAAATTGTCCGGTTACACGGGATACCTGACAGCATTGTATCGGACAGAGGGGTACAATTCACCTCCAAATTTTGGAAAGAACTATGTAAATTGCTCTCAATTAGAATATGTTTGTCTTCTGCCTATCACCCACAGAGCAACGGTCAAACTGAAAGAACCAACCAAACGTTGGAACAGTACCTGCGATGCTTCTGTTCTTTTTCCCAGGATGATTGGCTTTCCTTGTTACCTTGTGCAGAATTCGCCTATAACAACTCAGTGCACGCCTCTACCAACCAGTCACCTTTCTGGGCAAACTACGGATTCCACCCCTCATTTCTGCCTAATACCATTCCTGAATCGTCTGTCCCGGCAGTCCAAGACAGAGTAAACCTCATTCACTCAAACTACCAAGTACTTCAAGATACCATGAAGAGGGCCCAGGAGGAGTACAAAAAACAGTACGATAAGAGGAAGAGAATTAACCCTACCTTCAAGGCAGGAGATAAGGTGTGGCTTTCAGCAGCAAATCTTAAACTGCCATGTCCATCCCGGAAACTGGGACCTAAATTTCTGGGTCCTTTTGAGATCAAACGGGAGATTAATCCCGTAGCCTTTGAACTTGTTTTGCCTGAATCGTTTAAGATCCATCCTGTATTTCATGTCTCCCTCCTTAAACGTGTTACCTTTAGTCCTTTTTCAGGAAGAGAAGAAGTGCCCCCGCCTCCAGCTCAGGTTGGTGAAGAAACCGAATACGAAGTTGAGTCCATCCTTGACTGTCGTCGGAGAGGTAGGACTATCCAGTTTTTAATCAAATGGAAGGGGTATTCTGCTGAAGAGAACTCTTGGGAACCTGCCAGTCACGTACATGCTCCTAAGCTTATACAAAGGTTCCGCAGCCGGTATCCTGAAAAATGGGCTCGGTTGGGCATCCAGAGGCTGCCCCTTGGGGGGAGGCACTGTCAGGGAAATAGGCGCAATCTCACGAGGTACGGTCGTGTTAGCGCGCGTCGGCGCCTACGAAAGCACAAAGTAGTTTCTAGACGAACGACTGACGCTACGTCTAACCGGGCGGGCATACGCGGTGATGTTACGAATACACAACGTACTCGACGTAGCCGTACGACTTCCTAGCACGGTTGCCCCTAGAGACTTGCTTACCCGCTACCTGACCTCTGCTGCTGCTACCTGGCAACCTGTGCTACTGTGGGCACTGCATCCCTGTGTCAATTTCAGGGTTGTGCTGCACTCGGCCGCAAGGGGATCCCTCTCAGCATCTCGGCCTCGCTCTTGACCTTGACAATTACGTTCGGTATTCTCCGAACGGGCGAACAGCCGATGTTCGAGTCGAACGTATGTTCGACTCGAACACGAAGCTCATCCCTATTTGTAGGTACCTAAAAATTTCAGATGAAGGTAGGCTATGTGTTTGGCATAGAACTGGAAAGGAAATGGCTGAGCCCTTTTTGAAGATTTTGTGGGCCTGTTGAAGGCCAGATTGTGACCAGGTTCCGAAGGAATACAGGGATAACCAGGCTGGGTAGAAGGAGGGATTGTGACTGAAGGAGAGAAGGAGGTTGTGGGTAGACTGTAAGTTAAATCTCAGATTGAGTCTGTCCCATATGGATAAGATGTGTTTGGTGATGGGGTTGGTGACTGTCTCTTCATTCTTTAAATGGTCAGGCTGCAATGATGCCACTCCTACGCATGTGCACAGAGGTCTCATGATTGCTGCACAGATCAGGTGCCATTAATGTATGCTGAGCTGCGCATGTGCAACTCAATGTACAGGATAGGGAAGCATTTATCGTTTACAGTAAGTAACCATTGATGTTAGGCTAACTGGTCTGTAATTCCCAGGGATGTTTTTTGGGTCCTTTTTCAATATTGGTGCTCATTGGCTTTTGTTCAATCCGCTGGTACCATTCCAGTCAGTAGACTGTCAGTAAACATTAGGAACAATGGTCTGGCAATTACTGGACTGAGTTCCCTGAGTACCCTCGGGTGCAAGCCATCCGGTCCCGGTGATTTATTAATGTTACGTTTCCCAAGTCTAAGCCCTTGTACACGCGGTCGGAGAATCCGTCGGAATGTGTCCTATCGGACCGTGTCGTCGGATAATCCGACTGTGTGTGGTATGCATCGAACTGATTCCGTCCGAATCTCCGTCGGACCCAATTTTCCAACATGTTGGAAATATTTCCCGACCAACTGGTTCGATCGGACATACTCCGATCATGTGTAGCGAATTTTGATCGGACCAAGTGCCACGCATGCTCAGATCAAATTCCTACGTCAAAGCTATTGGCTACTAGCCTGAATGTAGTCCCATCGTAAAGAAATTATGTCATCACGTTCTGAAAGATCGGATTTTTCGCCAACTTTGTCCGACCGTGTGTATGCAACAGTTTCGGACAAGATCCGACAGACAAAATCCGACAGGCAAAATCCGACGGATTTGGTTGTGGAAATCTCCGACCGTGTGTACGGGGGCTAATTCTAATTCTGTCCTCTGTTAGCCATGAGGGTGCTCCCTGTGATGTGTCACGAAGATGAACACTGCAGTTTTGGTTACTGAAGCCCTGTCCCAGAGCCAAAGTGAGTGAACTCCTGGTTGTCACCAGAACTAGTGTCCCATTTGGAAGATTTTGGCGACAACCCAAAATTTGGGATTTTCTTTCACTTTCACTCTCA
Organism: Lithobates pipiens; assembly: GCF_037356315.1. NCBI lineage: Eukaryota > Metazoa > Chordata > Amphibia > Anura > Ranidae > Lithobates > Lithobates pipiens. Next base: position 289,116,385 of record NW_027507785.1, read on the forward strand.
GTGATAGTGATAAATAAGAAAAAGAAATAGGTTTCTATTGGGGGCACAGACATCAATAAAAACTTCTAAACTATCTAAAACTAAAGGAAAAACTTTTGCCTTTTAGTTACTCGAAGTTTACATATTTTGTACAAGGAAAAACAGAGCTCTCGGATGTAATTACGATTTAATGAGAAGACACAGAAGATTTGAAATCCAATGTCAAACACTGGGATCATCTCTGCCATGAGATCCTTAGCAGACTTTCCCCCCCACTTATATTTTCGCTTTTCGCAGGACGTGGCCGTGTGGCTTTGTTGTGGCACAGCTGCCAAAACAGACAGATACGTCGTCTGTTTACTTGCTTGTTGGTTTGTTTTAACAAACAGCCCATGGCTGACCTCCCAGCAAACAAATCTGCAGCAAGCACTCGCTGTCTTTGTGTTATGTACAAACACACTAATGAGTTTATCTTTACTTGTAGGCTGAACTAAATGAGGAATGAAGCTGGCCAGCCATACATGCATAGATTTCTTTCCCTTGTCCTGCCTGCTGAATAAAATAAATTGCACAGATTTCACCATCCGCACTAAATGTCACAGATGGAAGTATGTCAACTGCTGGCTATTGTATTCTGACAGCTTGCGCCCGCAGCTGTCAGAATAACAGAATGGCGACTGCAGCTGATTGGATGCAGTCATTTCTCAGCCAACAATTTTCCACCCGGCACCTTTAAGCTTTGGATCAAACTTTGCCTAGCTGGACCACCCAGAAGTTGAATTTTGGCTAATTCATCAAAAATATTGCCTAAATTTAATGCATGTTTGGCCAGCTTAAAGTGACACTAAACAATATCCTTATTCTCCAAAAATAATCAATACACATCCACTACTTAATGGCCCTGTAATCTATTTTAAATGAAATTATTTCTTACCATAGGTGTGCACAGCCTATTGCATTAGGGTGTGCACCCCAAAGCTCAAATGCACAGTGTGTGTATACAGTGGATATACAAAGTCTACACACCCTTGTGTAAAATGTCAGTTTTCTGTGATGTAAAAAAAATGAGACAAAGATAAATAATTTCAGAACTTTTTCCACCTTTAACATACCTCCCAACTTTTTGAGATGGGAATGAGGGACACCTATCAGCAAAAGTAATCAGGCATAGGACACACCCCTTGCCATGCCCCCTTAAAGGAGAACTGTACAAATAAAACAAGATTGATTAAACTCACAAGTGCTTTTTTTTTTACCACTACTATTCCTTTATATTGGCTTTTGGAATTTACAAATGCAGCAATTTAGAAATCAGATGAAAGATTTAGCACTGGGAAACAGTTTTTGATAGATAAAAAGTGCATTTTATATACATCTATATAGATCAGATCAAAATGAGGGACAAATGAGAAGGAATGAGGGACAGAGGGACATTTCTCCGAATTGGGAGCTATGCCTTTAATGTGACTTATAAACTGTACAATTCAGTTGAACAACAAACTGAAATCTTTTAGGTGAAGTAAAAATACAAAAATACAATAATATGGTTGCATAAGTGTGCACACCCTTACACTAATACTTTGTTGAAGCACCTTTTGATTTTATTACAGCACTCAGTCTTGAATTATAAATCTATCAGCATGGCACATCTTGACTTGGCAATAATTGCCCACTCTTCTTGGCAAAAACACTCCAAATCTGTCAGATTGTGAGGGCATCTCTTGTGCACAGCCCTCTTCAGATCACCCCACAGATTTTCAATTGGCTTCACATTTGGGCTCTGGCTGGGTCACAAAACTTCAATCTTTTTCTGGTAAAGCCATTCCTTTGTTGATTTGGATGTAAGCTTTGGGTCGTTATCATGCTGAAAGATGAAATTCTTCTTTATGTTCAGATTTCTAGCAGAAGCCTGAAAGTTTTGTGATAATATTGACTGGTTTTCGTAACTGTCCATAATTCTCTCTACCTTCACTAAGGCCCCTGTTCCAACTGAAGAAAAACAGCCCCAAAGCATGATGCTGCCACCACCATGCTTCACTGTGTGTATGGTGTTCTTTTGGTGATGTGCAGTGCTGTTTTGTGCCAAATCTATCTTTTGGAATTATGCCCAAAAAGTTTAACCTTGGTTTTATCAGACCATAACACATTTTCCCACGTGCTTTTGGGAGACTTCAGATGTGTTTTTGCAAAATTTAACCGGGCTTGGATGTTTTTCTATCTTGCCACTCTACGCCATAGCCCAGACATATGAAAAATACGGGAGATTGTTGTCACATGTACCACATAGCCAGTACTTGCCAGATATTCCTGCAGCTCCTTTAATGTTGCTATAGGCCTCTTGGCAGCCCAGGCAGGGATATCTACTTTTATTTTTTATTTTTGGATAAAAAAGAGTAGGGTTACCCTTTGATCAGTTTTTTTATTACTTGGTCAGATGGAAGGCCTACCCCAGGGTGGGTTCTTCTGAGCTACTTTAGGTTACACATTGTTACAGAGTACCTTTACACACACACGGGATATCTTTGCTTTTAGAGATGAATGTACACTATGCACACTGCACTGCAACTGTTCTCTGGTCAACTCTCAATTCTCGGTGCCAATGTACACCTTCTCCATAACTTGCATTTTGCACACTGGATGTCTACATCCACATGTCCAGTGTTTTCCACTACAATTCCCAGTAGCGGAGTGGGCCATGCCTTGAACTTTGTGCAGGCTCCATATGTGCACTTGAATTAACTCCTTACCTTCTATACCTCTGTACAGGATGGGAACCTCTGAGTTGCAATCCGCTGGTGGAAGGAACTCCATAAAAACATCTCCCTCGCTGCTGGAGGCCATGCCACCTATACCAGTTATACAAGCTACCCACAGGCTGCTCGTTAAGCTTGTGTTACTCTTGGAAAAAACTTATGTCTGCACTTGACTCCACACTGATGTCTTCATGCCCCAATTTGTTAAGACTCACTGGTTGACTGTGTGTGCAGGTTGCTTGCAATATACCTCTTTAATAACTTCAGACCAGGCATGGACAACGTTTCAATACTTTATTTAGAAAAAGTGCAAAAATATTCATTAAACAGGCAAAACAAGATACTTTACTAATTCCCTAACTATAACTATAGGCTTGTGTGCTGCGCTGGCATACCTGTAAATGTGTAGTACAATAATCATAGTCCTTCAGATGCATTTTTCCAGCACTCATGTCTTCAGGACGAACCCCAAGTTACATGTCTCTACATGTGGGCAGTGGTGAACGATATTCTCCTGCTCCAATGGGGCTTTTCGTCCGTCTCCAGCCCTTATGGGCGTCACAGCTCAACTCTTTGGATGCTACAGAAACTGCTCTCCTAAAACGAACAAACAATCTACTAACGGCCAAAACCAATCAACATTATTCTGTACTCCTATTCCTGGACCTCTCTGCTGCCTTTGATACGGTTGACCACCCCCTCCTCCTCAAAAAACTCCACACCTTTGGTCTACGTGACTGTACTCTACGATGGTTCTCTTCCTACTTATCCAACCGCACATTTAGCTTTTCTTACAACTCTACTTCCTCCTCTCCTCTTCCTTTCTCTGTTGGGGTCCCCCAAGGATCTGTTCTTGGACCGCTCCTATTTTAAATCTACACCTCCTCCCTGGGTCAACTGATAGCCTCCCATGGCTTCCAATACCACTTCTATGCTGACGACACCCAGATCTATTTCTCAACCCCTCAGCTCACTCCCTCTGTCTCCTCACGTATCACTAATTTACTATCAGATATATCAGTCTGGATGTCATACCACTTCCTCAAACTCAATCTATCCAAAACCAAACTTATAATTTTTCCTCCCCCATATGCCCCTTTCCCTGATCTCACTGTCAAAATCGATGGCACAACCATAAGCCCATCCTCACACGCCAAGGTTCTAGGTGTAGTCCTGGACTCTGAACTTTCCTTCAAGCAACACATCCAATCACTGTCCAAATCCTGCCGCCTCAACCTCCGCAACATTTCCAAAATATGCCCCTTTCTAACCAATGACACAACAAAGCTCTTAATTCACTCGTTGGTCATCTCCCGCCTCAACTACTGCAACTCCCTTCTCATTGGCTTACCTCTACATAGTCTATCACCTCTTCAATCCATTATGAATGCCGCTGCCAGACTCATCCACCTTACCAGTCGTTCTGTGTCTGCTACTCCTCTCTGTCAATCCCTCCGCTGGCTTCTGCTCAGCCAAAGAATTAAATTTAAAATACTAACAACTACGTACAAAGCCATCCATAACTCTGCCCCCAGCTACATCACTAGCTTAGTCTCTAAATACCAACCTACTCGTTCTCTTCATTCCTCTCAAAACCTCCTGCTCTCTAGCTCCCTCATCACCTCCTCCCATGCTCGCCTCCAGGACTTTTTCAAAGCCTCTCCAATCCTATGGAATGCCCTACCCCAATCTCTCCGCCTATCTCCTACTTTATTAGCTTTTAGACGATCCCTGAAAACCCTTCTCTTCAGAGAAGCCTACCCTACCCACACCTAACAACTGTATTTTCATTTTCTCCATCAGCTCACCCCCCACAGTTATTACCTTTTGTTTCAACTTGACCCTTCCTTCTAGATTGTAAGCTCTAACGAGCAGGGCCCTCTGATCCCTCCTGTATTGATTTGTATTGTAAGTGTACTGTCTGCCCTCATATTGTAAAGCGCTGTGCAAACTGTTGGCGCTATATAAATCCTGTATAATAATAATAATCTAATTAATATGTCACAGGGCAAGTGGACCAGACTCAGAGCAGAACCCACCAAAAGGCTCAAAGAACTGGCAAAGTTGTTAACGCTTACCCTCCTCACCGAGACAGCACCTATCTAACTATTTCAACCAGCCCACATGTGTCCCCACTGAATAAATTCATCACTCTATTTGTTCTGGTGGCCATTGGGGACAGAAATCAATTGGAAATATAAAAAAAATTACAGTTGTCACCAGTGCAGATGAAAAAGGGGACATTTCCCAATAAGGACACCAGTTCTGGTAAAAAGAGGAGATTTCTCTAGAAATCAATGAGATTTTCATTAACTTCCTTTTGTGCCTCCAGGACAGGATGCAAATTGACTTCTTCCTAACAGAACAACAAAGGTTTAAAATCTTTCTATATGCTATAGAAATTAAACTGAGCATAGAAATACTTATTTTAACGCAAGACATGACAGGATGTAATGGTTTGGTATTATAGCATGAATCGTCGATGCTGTTGTGATCTACAAGCAGAAAATCATTCTTTTACTGCATTTTCTCATTTTTTTCCTCTCATACAATGGAGAAAGCATTTCCTGAAGTGAATAGAGAAATGTTGGCAACTGTTGTTTCCTATCTGTGACGAGCTGGTGTGGTTTAATGTGGAACACATATATTATTATTCCACATTATCTACGCCTCTCAAAATTCTGACAAATTTTAAACAAGCTTTGCAGGTGGTAAGACAACTGGGCCCAGCAGTTGGCAGGCAGCTCTGAAGAGGACAGACACTGCGGTATTATAGGCACTTCAGGAGATAATATTCCAGAAGATGGAATGTCACATGGATTTGAGGTTACCTGGCTGATTTTTTTTTTCAATATCCAGCTTCACTAGTGGATTTGGGGAGTACTATATTCTTTGAACTTGGCATGAGAGATTTAAAATATGTTTCAAGCCAGGACCCCTCTCACCCCCACTAGCTTATCGTCCCAATAAATAAATAAAAAAAAAATGACACTGAACGTCTTAAACTCACCTTAATTTGTGGTCAGTTGACAAGCCAGGCCCTGATGCCGCATACACACGGCTGGAATTTCCAATGGAAACAGTCCGATGGGAGCTTTTCATCTGATTTTCCGATCGCGTGTATGCCCATCGGTCTTTTTCTGTCGGCATTTACGACGGTCTTTAGATTGAGAGCCTGTTCTTAATTTTTCCGCCACTCAAAATTCTGACGCATGCTCTGAAACAATTCAACGCATGCTCGTAAGCATTAAACTTCCCTTTTATAGTGCCCTTGAACGTGTAGTATGTTGCGGTGTTATTGACCGTTGGAATTTGGTGTGACCGTGTGTAGGCAAGATAGTTTGAGCAAAATTCCGTCGGGAAAACTATCAGAGCTTTTTCCAACGAGAATTCCGATCCCGTGTACGCAGCATAAGTCTTCTATCTCCTCGTCAGGGCTTTCTTTAATATTGATTGGACCCTGGGCAAATATTTTCTTGGGCCCTCCCGAATGCACTTATCAACTATTTGTGGTCAGTGTGGATTCAAGGGGAAGCTGCCTTGGGCCCCACAACAATGACTGGGCCCGGGACAGCTGCCCCTTTTGCCTGTGTTAAAGATGGCCCTGCTCCGTGTTAGTTGTCCATCAGTGGGATTCTTTTAGGCTCCAGTAAACTACAACAGCTTGATGACATCATAACAAGTTGAAGGGAAACAAGAATGGTTGACCGTGGGCCTGGAGTGCAGAATTACATTACTGGTCTTCACTCCCTGAAGGGGTGACAGCAAGTACCGGATTCAGATTGTGGGCAGTGGATCACTCTTTTGCCCCTTTAAATTGTTGCTTCTTTAAAATCCTTCCAGGAAGGAGAATAAGTTAATTTTCCTCCTGGCAGGATCATAGAAATACTTTGGGTGGAGCTTAGCTTGGAAAGACCTGCTTGGCCACAGGGAAGATAGAAACTAGGAGAGAGAGAGATGACTAAAGAAACTATCCTTTTCAACAATACCCCAGGGATGGGCACCCCCTGCTATTGGGCATATCAAGGTACGCCACTATCTGAATAGAACTGTTGAATTATTGAGAAGATGTGATTTAATGCACTTTTGAAGAAACTTGTTAGAATAAAATCGAGTTATACCAAGCTTCTTGCTGCTTCTTTTGTCTGAAATTGATCTTTAGTAACCTTGCTGCTGTGAAGAGAGATGGTTCCCTCTTAAGCTTTTGCACATTTTATGATGGACTTTACCCAGATGGAGAAGTAGTTGGCATAACCAACTGCAGGCATGTACTGGCCATTGGGACTACCGGGAGTTTCCCGGTGGGCCGATGGCTCAGTGGGCCACTCTGATGTAAGGGGGCTGGTGATGGGACACTATGATGTAAGGGGGTGCTGATGGGACATTCTGATGTAAGGGGGCTGCTCATGGGACACTCTGACGTAAGGGGGTGCTGATGGGATACTCTGATGAAAGGGGGCTCATAATGGGACACTCTGATGTAAGGGGTGCTGATGGGACACTCTGTTGTAAGGGGGCTGGTGGTGGGACACTCTGATGTAAGTGGGCCGGTCTGGATGAAGTCCAGGGCCAAATTTCTGTCCCAGTCCAGCCCTGACCAACTGTGTGCAAATGTGATTGGGCTAGGGGATGGTTGATGGATGGGGAAGTGAGAGTCTGTTCTGTAACCACATGCAAGAGGTTGAGCCCAGCTCAGGGTGGTAATGCTGTCAAGGGCAGAGGCCCAGGGCCCTAGGGGTCTGTCTTGCTATGGATATGTCTTACTAAGTGTTTTGTCTTACTGAGGAGACTCATACTAAGAGAGACCTTTCTCACTTCTGTTGCTGGAGTCTAGAATTCCAGTGCCATGCTGAGGTCAGAGTTCCTGCTACCTAGGGGGTTTGCTGGGACCTGCAGTCAACCCTGAAGATGCCAATCCTGGACACTACCATTATGGACTCTGCCAGGAATGGACTTTTTCCTATGACTGTATACTGCAGCAGCCACAAGCCTGAAGTTAGAAACTAGGAAAAAAGACTACACTTATTTTGGACTGTTGTCTGTATATGTCATCATGTTAATTTATTCAAGTAAAGCATTTGAACCTTTGCCTTTGCCTGGTCTGAAGTTACTAACGTGGTGTCATGCAAGTAACCAGCACACATAGCTACAAACACATTGGGAGTATGAAAATAATGGCACAAGAGTTCATACTTTGTGAAGATACAATGCTTTCCAAGAGTAACAAAGGTTTCTCTAGCAGCCTGTCAAAAGCATGTGTCAGGTGAGATAGCCTCTTGCAGCAAGGGAGATGTTGTCGGCAATTCTTTTACAGTAATCCATCTTCCATAGCAATGTGAGCAGATCTGCAACACCAATGTCCTTGTCCTGCGTGAAGTGCATGCATGGAGTCCACGCTAGGTGCACGGCGGGGCCCCATACCATTACTAGGACTGAGGTGATATGCTGGACAGGTGGAGCGGGCAAGACCTCTGTGTGCACCTCTTAAAAACACAAGTGACTATGGTGATGTACAGTAACATTGAGAGAGTTTATTAGATATTAGTCGGTTGGTCCAGTAAAGGTACCCCAACAATGGAGATCGCAGGGATGCATGGACAGCGCCCCCCTGCTCCAAACAGATGCTGTCGATGCATCGTCGGTGGGCCCGCTGATGGGGTTTCATCCCCTTGTGAGCCTTAATTAATCTTGGGCTGCATTGTTTGTAGTGGTATTTTCCTTCCTAACCTGGATGCTTAAACGCTGTGAACATATCTCTTTGTTATATATCCACGTGATAATGCTACAACTTGTGTTTGGGCATTTCCCAGATTTGAATTAAGGAGTGATTTTGTTTTTTTCTGGTGCTCTCCCTGTGACCTCCATTGTTGGATTTGATGATCCCTTTTCTGCTCTTATTACCTGAACAACAGGATTCTAATACATTTGTCTATCATACACATGATAGCTAACATATGCCTTACAGCTCCTGAAGAAGCAATATAGTGAAACATGTATGAGCGAACAGGCATTTATATATCTTTATTTAGCTTCATATGTATTATATTGTTTTCTATTGTGTTGTGACAAATTTATATGTGTTTTTTTCTGTCCCTGAGGGTCAACATTGTTTACACTATTTAATATTGGAATAAATAAAATATTACATTTTTTATTGAAAACTTTTTTCTGTATATCTGTGGCACCATTAAAATCCCCCTTTCCATTTCTACCTTTTAAATTTCTATGTTATATAAATACCTTCACTGGTTTACAATCAACCCTTTTATCCCATTAACAGATTCCTTGTTTATACATAATGGAATTCCTTGATATCAATACAGCATATAGGAAACGTTTGCCTATTTTAATGAATCAGAAACTATTTCTGCAATTCTAAGCTCATAATGGAAGCTTACAGCTATGGGTGACTTCATTGTGTAGACAAGTCAATGGCAGAACAAAGCAGAATGTAAAAGGTCTTGTGCGCTTGCAATAGGACCAGCAAGGGAAAGTCAAGGATAAAGTGTGACATATATCCTGAGGAAGACAAAGAAAAGTAATAGGACAATGTGGGCTCATTTTGTACAATAGAAGTATTTGTCTTTTTTATATATATCAAGCATGTGAGCCATTACAACTTGATCTCTGACAATAGGCCACGTCACATGTTACCATTTACAGGCTCAAAGCCTTAAATGAGAAAGTCTTTAGTGACTTGAATGTGCAAGTCCAAATATAAATACACTATTAGATGTCAATAAGGTTTCAGATTATTGTAACTTTATATAATAAAATAGGTTGGTGTGAATAGACTAGAAAAACAGAAGTACAGAAATAATATTGTTCTAAAGTGATGTTTTCTGAAATAGTATAAAAAGAGTACGGACCTCCACTGGCAGGTATTGTCTTCCCTACATTGAAAGGTTTTTATGTATATTTTCTTCTTTGTGCATCGTGTAAACATGGCAGATGACCAGCCCTTTTATTGATTTCAGAAACATTACATTCATTGCAGCTACTGTCAAAAGATATAGATAAAGAAAATATAACAAGAATACTAAAGATGCTGTTTCGCCGCGGAGTCCCCACATAAAGACGTGGCCAGGGGATCAGACAAATGCATGTTGCATGATGCATCTCTGGAGATGAGACTAAAGTCTTACCAGTAAGGAAATGATCACCCCACCCTCAAAGCAGTATGACCTTCTAAGGAAAATGGCACATTCCGGAAAGGAGTGGGCTGGCTTGTCCATAGTCAGCTTACAATCACATTCCTATCACATGAGTCATCCAAAGTAATCAAGAGAGCCAGGATATTATTATTATTATTATAATACAAGATTTATATAGCGCCAAAAGCTTTTAAAGTGAGTTTCACCCAAAAGTGGAACTTCCGCTTATCTGATTCCTCCCCCCCATCCGGTGCCACATTTGGCACTTTTCGGGGGGGAGGGGGGAGCAGATACCTGTCTTTGACAGGTACCCTGTCTCCACTTTCTGTAGACCGGGCCACAGCAAAGTACATCAGCAGCTCGGCCCCCCTTCTCCCTCCCCTTGTGTTGGCCAGTGAGAGAGTGCAGCGCGGTTTGTGCATGCGCACTTGCGCAGTAGGGACCTGGCCACGAAGCCGAAAGGCTACACTGCCAGGTTCCCATACTGGCAATGGCAGTGGCAGCACCCAACAGCTGATGGAAACATCAGCTGCTGGACTCGAGGACAGGTAAGTGTTCTAATGTTAAATGTCACCAGCTACAGTATGTGTAGCTGCTGACTTTTATTTTTTAAAGGGGCGGGCGGACCTATGCTTTAACATCATATTAGAGGCTTTCTTATGTCTTGCATGGCCCATTAACCAAGTTTAGAATTCAATATTAGATATTGTGAGCCATAGGAAATATGCAATTTCCCTATCAGATGAGGAGTCAGGAACCAGCAGAATCAGGAAAGTTTGCTTTATGCCCGCCTCCTCTACTTTTGGCACTTTTTTGGGGGAGAGGGGGCAAACCTAGTTTTGACAGGTACCCGCTCCCACTTCTGGTCCCTCCCTGCCCGCAACCACATTATGGGTTCCATAAGGCTATGGGAGCCATTCACAAAATGCAACATGGCTTGTCTATGTGCAGTGGGGAGTCACAGCCAACTTCCAACACCGAAGATGTCAGGACCAAAGACCGGTGAAGAACCGGCCTGGATGAGGATGGCACTGGATCCCTGTACAAGTAAGTGTCCTTTTATTAACTACTCGTCCACCCACTCTGAGCCCTGACACTGTGGTCAGTTTATGTGCCGCCGTCATCAATAGCCTCTCTGCTCTCCTGTCTCTCCTCTGTCCTCTCTCCTCCTCCATCCCTGCCATCAGCTCTGTGACAGCGCCCCCCCCACTGTTGAAATAACAGTAAAAAGTACATGCAATCCCCTCTGTTAGAAAACATTCTATGCTGCAGTGTCTGTGCTTTGTACAAAATATGCCCATTACTACTTTATTTCACAGCGCTGCTCATCGCTTACACGACTCCTCGCTGCTCCCCTCCCCTCGGCTGACATGTGGGCTCTCTCCTTCTCTCCTCCCCTCCTCCCAATTGATGTCAGATGGGGATTCTCTGCCCCTCCTGCTGTAGCTGTCATATTGGGAGAGGGAACAGCAAGGGCTCACGTGAGCGCTGAATGGTGTAGCATAGAACATTTTGTAACAGAGGGGATTCAAGTACTTTTTTTACTGTGGCTTAAAGAGGAGCTGCACCTAAAAAAAAAATATTAAAAGCCAGCAGCTACTAATATTGCAGCTGCTGACTTTTAATAAATTCACACTTACCTGTCCCAGGTTCCAGCGATGTCGGCGGCAGATGACGAGCGATCGTTCGTCTCGCTGCTGCCACCGCCGCCATCCTCTGTCAGGGAATCGGGAAGTGAAGCATGATGGCTTCACTGCCCGGTTCCCTACTGCGCATGCGCGAGTCGCGCTGCACGTCTCTTATGGTCCCCCGCTGTGTCTCTGGGAACTGTGTGTTTCCCAGAACACAACGGGGGGGCGGGGCGTCTGCGGGGGTTCTGCGGTGGTCTGGCCGGAAGTGTGTGCAGTTACCTGGATTATCCAGGTAACTGCACCCCCCTCCCCCCTGAAAGGTGGCGATTGTGGCACCGGAGGGGGGGAGGGATCAGAATAGCGGAACTTCCCCTTTAGGGTGAAGAACCGCTTTAACAACCACTTTAAGCTGGATACAAACAAATCTAAATTTGGCCAGTTCAGCAAGAATTGACCAAATGTCAATCTGGATGTAGCCCTCCCAGTTCTACAGAATGGCTGAAAAACCTACTTTGATCAGCTTCTTGCAACCAATCGGCGGCAGCACTGATCAGTGTATTCTGACAGCAGAGAGCCCCTGCTGTCAGAATACAATGACCTGATATGGGGAATTCCTGCATCCACCTCGCTTGTGTGGATGGAGGAACCTTTTTTTCATTCTGCTTCTAAATGTGTATATCCAGCTTTAGGGCTCATGCACATTGGCATAATTAAAGTATAACTAAAGGCAAAACTTTTTTTTTAGTTTTGGACACGGATTAGAAAAAATTCTTATGTTTTAATTGTTGTCTGTGCCCCTGGTAAGTAGATCCACCACCACCCCCAATCCATCTGCCCTGTTTACCACTATTATCGAAATTGAAAGTAAAAAAAAAAGAAAATTTGGGTTGTCCCCAGAAAAGTAACAGAGGCAAAATCTTCCAATGGGGACACTAGTTATGGTGATCTCATGATCCCCAAGGAATGTCCTTAACTTACAGGGATTTTCCCTCACTTCCTGTTTGGCTAAGGGACCGAAAGTGGAGGAAAATCTCCCCTATGGGACACGGATGGCAAAAAATAAACTGGCGGGGGTGATAACCCTCCATTGCTCTATCCAAAATGAAAAAAATAGAGTTGCTATGTCCCCCCCCCCCTTTAAACCTGAACACATATTAATTACACAGGTTCTGTGGGTGATTAAGGTGGTGATTAAACTCACTTCCTTACCTGCATTAACCACTTGACCACTGGGCACTTAAACACCCTTAATAACCAGACCAATTTTCAGCTTTTGGTGCTCTCACATTTTGAATGACAATTACTCAGTCATGCAACACTGTACCCATATGAAATTTTTGTCCTTTTTTTCACACAAATAGAGCTTTCTTTTGGTGGTATTTAATCACCTCTCAGTTTTTTATTTTTTGTGCTATAAAAGAAAAAAGACCAAAAATTCTGTGAAAAAATGAATTTTTCTTCGTTTCTGTTATAAAATTTAGCAGATTAGTAATTTTTTCTTCATAAATTTTGGGCAAAATTTATACTACTACATATCTTTGGTAAAAATAAGTACAAATTGGTGGATATTATTTGGTCTTTGTGAAAGTTATAGAGTCCACAAGCTATGGTGCCAATATCTGAAAATTGATCACACCCGAAGGACTATCTCATTTCTTGAGACCCTAACATGCCAGAAAAGTACAAATACCCCCCAAATGACCCCTTTTTGGAAAGAAGACATTCCAAGGTATTTAGTAAGAGGCATGATGAGTTTTTTGAAGTTGTCATTTTTTCCCACAATTCTTTGCAAAATCAAGATTTTTTTTCCTTTTTTTTTTTTTCCACAAAATTGTCATATTATCAGGTTATTTCTCACACACAGCATATGCATACCACAAATTACACCCCAAAACACATTCTGCTATTACTTCCGAGTACGACGATACCACATGTGTGAGACTTTTACACAGTGCGGCCACATACAGAGGCCCAACATGCAGGGAGCACCATCAGGCGTTCTGGAGCACCCAGGACAATTCTGACATTTCTCTCCTACATGTAAAAATCATCATTTATTTGCTAGAAAATTACATAGAACCCCAAAACATTATATATGTTTTTTTTAGCAAAGACCCTGGAGAATACAATGGTGGTCGTTGCAAATTTTTATCTCACACAGTATTTGCGCAGCAATTTTTCGAACGCGTTTTTTTGGAGGAAAAACAGTTTTGTGCTTAAAAAAAAAAACCAAAAAACAGTAAAATTAGCCCAATTTTTGCATAATGTGAAAGATGAAGTTATGCTGAGTAAATAGATATCGAATATGTCACTCTTCAAAATTGCACATGCCCGTGGAATGACGCCAAACGTCGCTACTTAAAAATCCCCATAGGCGACGCTTTAAATTTTTTTTACTGGTTACATGTTTTGAGTTACAGAGGAGGTCTAGGGCTAGAATTATTGCTTTCGCTCTAATGTTCACGGCGACACCTCACATGTGTGGTTTGAACACCGTTTTCATATGTGGGCGGGGCTTACGTATGCGTTCGCTTCTGCATGCGAGCACATGGGGACAGGGGCGCTTTAAAAAAAAAAAAAATTTTATTGTTCATTTTACTTTATTTATTTTAGTTTGACATTTTTTTCCCCAAAAATACATTTTTTATCACTTTTATTCCTATTACAAGGAATGTAAACATCCCTTGTAATAGGAATATGGGATGACAGGTCCTCTTTACAGTGAAATCTGGGGGTCAATATGACCCCACATCTTACCTCTAGGCTGGGAAGTCTGAAATAAAAAAAATAAAAAAGATTCTGGCTTTGATCGTATTGGCGAGTTGGTAGAAGCACTGGAGGGCGGTGAGGGGTGGGGGGGGGGGGGCGTCTATGGCTGGGTATTGCAGGGTATCACCGAGTATGGCTGGGTATCTCCGAGTATGGCTGTGTATTGCAGGGTATCTCCAAGTATGGCAATTTATGGCAGGGTATTGCAGAGTATTGGCGGGGTATTGGGGGGTATTGCAGAGTATTGGCGGGTATTGCAGAGTATTGGGGGGTATTGCAGAGTATTGGGGGGTATTGCCGAGTATTGGGGGGTATTGCAGAGTATTGGGGGTTATTGCAGATTATTGGGGGTACTGCAGAGTAATGGCAGGGTACTGCAGAGTATTGGGGGGTACTGCAGAGTATTGGGGGGTACTGCAGAGTAATGGCAGGGTACTGCAGAGTAATGGCAGGTACTGCAGAGTAATGGCAGGGTATTGCAGAGTAATGGGGGGTACTGCAGAGTAATGGGGGGTACTGCAGAGTAATGGCAGGGTATTGCAGAGTAATGGGGGGTACTGCAGAGTAATGGCAGGGTATTGCAGAGTAATGGGGGTATTGCAGAGTAATGGCAGGGTATTGCTGAGTAATGGGGGGTACTGCAGAGTAATGGCAGGTACTGCAGATTATTTGCAGGGTATTGCAGAGTATTTGCAGGGGATTGAGGGGTTAAATTCGGTGAGCAGCGATGTGGGCACTGCAGATGCAGCCCACAGCACTGCTATCACCGATCTCTTTCCCCTCCGCTGTGCCGATCGGTACAGAGAGGGGAGGGAGGAACCGGCGTCATAAGATGACGCCGGTTTGTTTACAAGTGATCACTCCGTCATTTGACGGAGCAATCACGTGGTAAACGGCCGCGACGTGCGGCTGTTTACCGTGATCTCGGATCACGTGATCACGACATCTCACGAGATGATCTCGTGTGCGCGCCCGAGAGCAGAATTCTGGGAGGCCGTTAATTAACGGCCTCTCAGAGTTAAACAGAGTTAAACAACCGCCCTGAAGCCGTTAATCGGCAATGGGCGGTTGTTAAGTGGTTAAATTAGCCTCAGAACCTGTGTAATTCATATGTGTTCGGGTTTAAAGGGATTAGGTGGCAACCCTAAATGGAAATTTGACAGGAGTTTCAACCCCTCTCCACTCTATTCAATAAAAAATAAAATGTTTGATGAAGCTATACTTTGACTGCATAGCGTTATCAGAACATAATCTTTTTTGTGATAGTCCTCCTTTAATGCCTGAGGAAGTGACATTTTTATTAGCTAGATGTCCCAGTCCCAGTGTCACTATTGATCTTCACTAAATCTAATTTACATACATGTAAACACTAACTGAATGACATTTGGTTTCCTAAAGCACAATGTACAGTATCATCCATAGTTGCAGCACAGTGGCTTAGTGGTTAGCAGGGCCGGGACAAGGGGTGGGAAGAAGGGGCGGCTGCTCTGGGCACTGTGAAATCATATAAGGTGGGGGGGCACCACAAGAAGATTGGAGGGAGGGGATTTGTGTTGAGAGGGGAGAAATTGGGGGCAGCAGGGAAAAGAATTGTTCTAGGAGGGGAAATCTGGGGAGGTGTGCTAGGAGTGGTGATTTGGGGGGGATGTGTGCTAGAAAAGGTGGAGTGGAGGGGATTTGTTCTAGGAGGAGGAAATGTTGGGGGGGGGGATTTGTGCTAGTAGGGATGTTTGGGGGGCATTATTTGTGCTATGAAGGGAAATGGGGGACATTTGTGCTAGCTTGGAGGATGGGGGAGGAGGGTTTGTGCTGGGAGGGGGGATTTGGAGTGGGGGGGATTTGTGTTTGAAGGGGAAATTTGAGGGGTAGAGGATTTGTTCTAGGAGGGGAGAATTTTTTTTTTGTTGAGGGGGGAATTGTGCTGGGAGCATATGCAGAATGAGAAGATTAGAGTTGGGAGGGGTGGAGGAGATTTATGCTAGAGGGGGAATTTCAGCTGGGGGTGGATTTGTACTGGAGGGGGGGTTATGCTTGGGGGTAAGCATGTAGATTAGTGCTCATTTTTTTGGGGGGGGGGAGGGATTTGTGCTGACACATAATGATCATATTACTTGGTGGGGGGGTGCGCAATTTGACATTTGCTCCCTGGGCTCTAGATGACCTTGTCCCGACACTGGTGGTTAGCACTTCTGCCTGGCAGCACTAAGATTGGCAATGTGAATCCCAACCATGGCACTACCTGCATGGAGTTTGCAATGCGTGCATGAGTTTCCTCCCACATGCCAAAAACTGTAGGCATGCTTTTGGGTTAATCGCCTGCTGTCTAAATTGGCCCTAGTATATGATGCATGTGTGTTAGGGAACCTTACATTGTAATCTCCTTGAGGGCCAGAGATGGCTGCAAGGCATTTCTCAGAGTGGATTTCCAGATGGTGATGACAGTGGACCATGCTTGCATATTATGTGTTGAGATGGCCACTTGTAGCCTCCATCAGGACCAATTTGACAACCAGAGAGTGTTGTCACCCTATCACTGGAAGTGTCTGAACAAGGATCTTCAAGGCAGGATCACCAATGTAATGTAATATAATGGAATCTGCAAGTTTGAAAATATTCTAAATTACTTTTGAAATTCTATTAACATGATAATAAGATTTCAGTAATTGATTTTATGCATTCTTTAAAGTGGTTGTAAACCCTTACAAACTACTTCGACCTACAGGCAAGCCTAGATTAAGGCTTACCTGTAGGTCCAAGAAATATCTCCTAAACCTATACGGTTTAGGAGATATTTACAAAAATATGGTCTATACGGTGCATGCGCCGTAGACAGCGGCGCACAGGTGCACTGAGCACGCCGCAGATCATGGCGATATGCCGCTCGTGCCGGCTCCTGTACGCATGCTTGGGAGTGACGTCATTGTGGCTCCGGCGAATTACAGCGAGGCCTGGAAGTCACTCCGGGATACATGGCAGCAGCGAAGATAAAGGAGGAGGACCGCTTCGGGGGCTTTGTTCTCAGGTAAGTTATTTATAATCATTATGCCTTTGCCTTGCAGGATGCATTTTTTTTTTTAAATAGCTTTTACTTCCTCTTTAAATATGCAAACGTTTTTTATTTTTCTACTCGGTGTTCTTCATCTGTCTTTGGACAACCACTCCAAGTGTTAAAAACCTAGCTGAAATGCTTCCACAGTGTGTTTAACATTATTCCCGAAATTAAGACATGACAGATCCTGAGAAGCACTTTTATGGCTGCTCCCATGACATGCATCAAGTGAGGTGTCTCAATTGAGCCTGCTTCCCATAAAATCCAATGTCTTACCCATGTGTAAATCCTGTCCACCGCCTTTTATGTCGACTTGCAACTTCAGAACTCATAAATGAGTATTTGAATGAGAACAACAGGCAAAACCTAAAAATCAGCAATAAAGTCGCTTACCCATGTTTGTGTTCTCAGTTTAGAAGAGTTGTTTGAAGTTGTGAAGTTAATTTACTTGTTTTATTTCAGCCTATAAAGTGAAAGTTTGTTTGCTGCCAGCGCCAAGACAAGGTCACCCAGCACCCAGAGTGAAGATGTTAAACTTTTCCCCCCTTGCCATACTAATGCATGGTGTGGATGGGCATACCATCCTTTGTTCTCTAGCACAAGCATTCTCTGTCCTCTGTTTGACCACAGTTGCTATAAGGGTGCACTGTGCATGTGTGGCTACTTACTTGCTTTCTAGCAGCTGGGGGCAGGTGGGTCCCTGCAAAGTGCAATGTGTTTTTTGTGTTGGGTGTAGGTGGTTTGGGAGAGGGGGAAGAGAGTGGGTGTGTTTGAGTGTTGTGTGATAGCAGTAGTCATCAAGGTAGAGAGAAGAACATGGCTCATTAGAAAGGAGGTAACAATCCTCCAGTTAGCCACCACTGATCTGGAGTTGGCAGGCAGTGAAGTGTTCACCTTGTGGCACCCCCCTCCATTCCTTCCCCATGAAGAAGCTACATCTGGGACAGCTGCCCCTCTTGTCCCTTCCTCTTGTCTCGGCTTTTCTTGCAGTTCAGATATTTTGGTAAATGACTAGCTGGGTGCATATCTCCAATGCAATAACAAGTGTTAAAGTAGGTAATAGGTTTCCTCCTCTGCTCCTAATCTTAAACCTCCCAGTCCACCTTGAGGTGGTGTCCATGCTCCAAATACTAAGAAAAAAAGGGAAAGAAACTGCCTTACACCAATGACGTCACATAAATTCCAGTTTATTGGCACAGACAACAGTGATAACTTCCCTACCTATGGGACCACCCCAGTGACACATTTCACCCAAAAAGATTTACTCGTACAACTAAGCTCTTTAGCGTCAAACATGTTAGAGGGGAGGTCCCGTGGCACTGTCACTGTGGTTGTATGTCGGAATAAACTGGGATTTATGTGACGTAATTTGCACCTAAGCAGTAGGACCAATTGCAATCTTCACCATGTACTGAATGTGGGGCACCTGTAACTCCAGCCAGATAAAAAAAAGACACAAATGAATGTAGTCTTGTATTCATTAATGTGACCCTGTCACTGTAGAAATGTTACTCAAGCAAGGCTTGAAAGCGGTAGCTTGGGGAGCTGAGTAAGCCCCTTGCTTCTAATAAGCCTTGGATACTCCAACAGTGGGATCCCAATGCTACAATTCCAAAACCCTTTCCTGTCCACATATGAGTTTTTGGTGTTCCTGTCTTGATGTGCCAGCTCCCGGTACATTCCTCATGGTATAAAATAAATTTTAAAAATCCAGCAGGGAGAGTGGGAACTCAGCATGTTGACCACAGCGGGTGTGCCAACCCAGGAACTCAAGTACCGAAAATAACTTACCAGTGGTCACCAAGAGATATAAAAATTCATAATTTGGTTTAACTGTACACTATATACCAAAAACCGATACATATGTTTAGGGTTGACTACCCCTTTAACATTTAAGTAATTTGGCCTTTATAGCAAATGGTGGAGCAGTAGGATTGTTAGTGTTGGCCTGCACAATTCCGTATAGGTCAGTAGCAGCTGACAACCACAAGTTGTTGATTCTGAAACACGCTGGTCAGTATTAGCAGTGACAAGCCGCAAGACTTTCCGCATTTCAACAGACACGGCACTAAATTAGATTGCAAGCTCTCCGCCTTAGGGATCCAGGTGGTCATGTAATGCACTCTGCACTTCACCGGCACTTTGTGAAATGCTTTGTTCTGTCTTGCCTTCGCAGGGTGATGACTGTCCATTTGTGGCATGTTCCTGAGTTGCACCGAGCTGTTTTCTTATGGTTTGAACATAAGGAGCTGGTTAAAAACCAATAAATCAGGGGTGAAATCTGGATAACAACCATCTCAGTAAAATCAACATGGATTGGGTTCCTGCAGAGAAAGGCCTGACAGCACCGCACAGTCATCTCTGACTTGTAGGAAGTATCTCTGTTTTCTTTCTTTTTCCTGTGTTCATTTATTTTAAGAAAAATTCCATTTCACGCCATATGCTGAAACATCAGTCACCGTTAAAGGGAATATACTGTACAGTAGTCATGTACTTTTTATTCATCATGGTCAGAACCCAAAAACGATTTATTTATTTAACGTTAAATATTAATATTATGTGTTCTCATTTATAACCAGCAGTCGCACCTGTTGTTTTAAGAGCTCAATAGCTCAAGCTGAAATTTACCAACACAAATTAGTCAGCCAGAAAAGTAACTCGTCCCCTCCATTTGTATTGTTTCATCCTAGATTTCCATGAGAAAGATTTACCTTGAAAGGAAATGGCTGTTGCTGTCCAGATGTAAGTTAACCGGGATTTCCAGAAAGCCAGTACGGACTCATGCTCATGCTGGTGCACATTGGGCTGCTCGTACTTCCAGGTAAAAAGACAACATTAGACATGCTCTGACAGTTTGTGGCAAGCGTGTCCATGTCCATGTGCACTTAACAATTGGTGTGCATGCCTGGCGCCTAGTGGTCTATTTAAACTGATGTGGCACTGAGAGAAGTTGCTGAATAGTCTTCAGCTCTTTCCTGTATTTTCTGAGACATGATATGATTTATTTGCCTACCCGTGTATGATCCAGCTTCTCCTTGGATTTTGCCTCTGTTTACTGCCTTATACCTGCTCGTCTGTTACCCTTAACCTTGGCCTGATTACTGGACACTCCTTTGCCTGCTAATTCTGAAATGTGTTGCCTGGCTGTTACCTACCATGGTTTGCTTCCTGGACTTGTCTTGTCTGCTGATTCTGTAGTGCTTTGCTCAGCTGTTACTGACCTTGGCCTGCTTCCTGGACTGAAGCAAGTGTGAAGCACGCTTGGACCAGCCGAGGCTAAAGGAGAACTCCACATATACTGCAGGTTCTGAAAACATGGCTTATTGAAGCTCTCAGCAGGCTTTAGGCAGGAACACACTGCGATGACTGGAGCGATTATGAAGGTCAAATGAAGCAGACACTCAGCAGTAGTATAAAGTTGGAAGCAGGAGCAAGGTCACAGACGTAACGAAGGTCAGTAGCAGGTGGTCAATGGGGTACAGAAGTTTAGGCAGAAGCATGGTCAGAAATGAAGCTGGGGCCAGGAACAGGTGAACAAACATACATGCAGAATCCAGGATCAGGTCAGTAACAAGCCGAGTCATCAACAGAGATCAGATACAGGATCAACTCCTTCCAAGAAGAGTTGAAGCTGTTATAACTGCAGTGGGTGGGCCAACTAAATATTGAACCCTACGGACTGAGAGTGGGATGCCGTTAAAGTTCTTGAGCGTGTAAAGGCAGGCGTCCCAATACTTTTGCTAATATAGTGTATATAAAAGTAACAGTACAGCAGTGCAGGCACAGACAATATTATGAGTAAAGCACATCAGACTCAGAGAAAACATAAACAATATATAGATGAGGATCTATAATACAACAAAATCAGACATAAAGGATCTGTCAGCAAAATAATGTAAGTAAAGTAAAGGCAAAGACTGCCCAATCAAATCGTACAACATAATGTCATGATATCCTGATGTCAAACATTCCATCCACAGCATATCCATCTCTCTAAAAGCAGGAGAGGAATAAATTACAGTGGAGGACCATAGAGCTCCATTTGCCAGAGCTTGAAGTACTTTAAAATCGCATTTGAATTGGACAAAAAGTACAATGATCCAAGAGACTGTACCTGGTATAGAACTATAAGAAACATAGGAAAAACTAAAAAGAGGAAAGAGTTGAGAAAAAAAAAAGGGGAAAGGAGAAGGAAAGAGAAGTGGATCACCCTGACCCAGACACTCTACCCCCAGGGCACTACAAGTCACCCAGGAGTATGAAGGTATCTAATCCAGGGATTCCAGACCCTTTCAAACCTGGTTTATCTGGAAGGATGCTTGCTAATTTTTTGTAAAGCATAATCCAGAATATTTTGTGTTTGACCAGCTCAAAATGAATAATCGGTCACTTCCACGCTCGTCCTATAGTTAGTTTGGCAGCCAAAAAAATTAGAAAGGCCGGAATTCTGAGATGTCTGGGGATCTCGTCTTCTTATATCTCTTGGTGACCACTTGGATAACTATTAACAAGGAAAGGGGGTTGGTGGGACTTTATATGAGTTAATGACACAGTCAATAACCTCCATCCCTGTATTATTTTTAAAAGACAGAGCAAAGAGGGCTGGACTTTACATGAAGTACGTGAGGGACAGGATAATTGATTAATTTATAATAATAAACATATCTATGATATATATCGTAGTATATATTTTATTATATTTTGTAGCACATTATTAATTCATAGGTAACTTTATTTCAAGAGGAATGAGAAAATATACTAAATTAAAAATGTTATTATAATAGATAAATGCACAATTCAGGACAGTCCATACATATAGGTAAATACATGATGAATAGTAATGGAACCCAATGTATATAGACTGGAAATAATTGATACAGTAGAAAATATGCTGATATGACACATAATTAGAGCACGAAGTCTGTTGGCTCAACGTGTTTAGCAACTTATTATCGCTCGTCAGGAGAAAGCGTGTATTGTGTCTAGGGTATCCACGTATTGATGGCATGGCAGTATGGGCCATGTGTCTCCCCATAGATGGGGAATGTCCCTGCCCCCCAGGAGTTGAGAGGGAGTGTTCCACAATGGACAGTGCCCACGGTGCGGTTTGGATATTTCGCTAGTTCTCACTGCACAGGACAACACACACCAAATGTTTCTTAGCCTAGATAGCAGGTAACATCGCTGGTTTCATCACTTTGTTCTTTGCCTCACCCTTCACCAATCCTCCTATCTTCTCGTCTCTATTGGGGGTCCCTCTCCCTTTCTTTTCTAGGACTTCCCTCACTTGTGCTTTCATTGGTCATGCTTGATTTAAGTTTCATTTGTCACATTTTTCTTTCTCCTACACCACCTTCCACTATTTTGACAGGAGATGCAATGCATCCTTGGTTGAACATTCATCACTGATATCATGTCTACACATCATTCTCTGCCTGATGGCAGTATGTCCTGGGTGGGGCCTGTGGGGGCTGTCTGTCGTGGAACACTCCATCTCAACTCCCGGGGTGGGAGGGGCATTCCCCATTTATGGGGAGAGGCATGGCCCATACTGCCATACCATCAATACATGGATACCCTAGACACAATACACGCTTGCTCCTGACGAGCAACAATAAGTCACAAAACGTGTTGAGCCAACAGACGTCGTGTTCCTTATTATGTGTCATATCAGTATATTTTCTACTGTATCAATTATTTCTAGTCTATATACCTTGGGTTCCATTACTATTCATCATGTGTTTACCTGTCTGTATGGACTGTCCCAAACATGCAATATGAATATATAACAATATGTGCATTTATCCATGTAAAATAAAGTTTTTAATTTTGTATATTTTCTCAACCCTCTTCAATGTTAGGGATTAGAGTAGTTTACAACAATGCAGGTATCTACCTGTGTGTATATACATATATATATATATTTTTTTTTTTATATTTATATATATATATATATATATATATATATATATATATGAGTTTTATTGAATAATGAAAAATAGTTACCTATGAATTAATAATGTGCTACAAAATAGAATAAAGTATATACTACTATATATATCATATATATGTTTATTACTATAAATTAATAGATTATCCTGTCCCTCGCGGCGGGGTTGGAGTTAGGGTTTTCCCTTGAAGAACAAGGTTAGGACTCAGGGATTGGAATAGGGACATCCTCCAAAGGTTAAAGGTTATATGAGGTAATGACTGCTTCGTCACCTCATATAAAGTCCCACCAACCCCCTTTCCTCATTCATAGAATTATCCAAGTTTTCAAGGGCATCTCATGTTGGGTTTTTCATTTATTTACATTACAACGTTTTAGCAGAGTGACATGTCCCTTGGCTCCATGAGAAACCAGAAATCAGAATGTGGGTGATGCACCTCACTGGCATCCACCCAAAGCTCATAAATATTTGCTTCAGATAGACTGAACCTTTAAACAGACATAGATAATAAAGTACAGTATACCCTAAAAAACAAAACGTTTTTTGTTTAATCATTTCCCTTTTTCACCCTTAAGAAAGGCAAATTGTATTAAACATCTAGGTAATTGAAAGAAAACCTGATTTGCGTAAAGTACTGGTCTCCCATCCTCTAGGATGACAAGTAAAATAAAACGAGAAGATAGATGGGGTGCAGAGTTTGCAGAAATCTGGATAAATGCTTTAGCTGTCAGAATAACATTCTCAGGTCACTGCAGACATTAAGTTCCACCAGTCTATAGAACATGTTGTAGTCGTAAGTTGTACTTTCTTGGGAAACATTGTTGCTTAACTTGATTTATAGTTGAGTTAGTTGGTCTATAGCTTTGTATCCTTACAGTGTGCAATAACTGCCTATAGTTATTGAAATTGTAGGCTTTGTTACAATGTACAGTATCTGTTCTTGATTTGGAATGAACTGGGACCTGTTTATTGAACCCTTGGGGTCTGCAGCAGAGAAGAAGTTAAACACAAGGAGTAACTATGTAGGAGTGAATAATTGTCGGACTAATGTTTTGTTAACATCAGCAGAGATTTTTGTTTGTATGTTTTGCCCAGAACACATTTTTTTCTTTCTTAAAGAAACCTTCTCTTGCTGTCACATTTTTGTTTTTTTTATGATATCAGATAATGTTTTACTAATCATTGACCTTACACTAATAAATATCTAGTTGAGCTTTCATTCTCATAAACAGAGGTGTGGTATAAAGCTGGTCAGGTAAAATAGTGGTTGGAGACGGGCAAGCATACGGTATACAGTAAAACCTTGGTTTCAGAGCGTTTTGCAAGACAGGCAAAATTTTTTATAAATTTTGTTTTGATATACAAGTAGTGTTATGTCACAACTGAGTATAAAAGAGAAGATGTCATGGTTATGCAATAGAGTTTGTCTGTCAGCTTATCTGTCTCCATGTGTTCATCTCTAGAGACCAGCCGACTCTCATCTGACTTCTTTTATAATCCCTGCTCTAGCTTGGGCCACCCTAGCTCCTATCAGAGAACTCTATATTAACCGGTGCACTGCAGGCCAACCCTGCTGATCAACCTTTGTGTTTGGCTCCCTGTTTCCTGCCTGCCGTGTGCTCTACATTTGTTTCTGTTACCGACCTTGGTGTGTTCTCTACTATTCTTGATTGCTCGTGACCCTGACCTTTTGGAATGTCCCTGACTATCCCTGTTTGCCTGTGACCCTGAAACTTTGGCGTGAACTCTGTTGTCCTTGTTTGCTTGTGGCCCCCGACCTTGGCTTATTCCCTTACTATCCCTATCCTCCCATTGCCTACTGGGGCATGAGCTGGGGGACCCTGGGGGTCGTGACCTGGAGCCAATTGCAACTCAGTCCATCCTCACCACTAGAGGCTCTGGTGAACACATGCTGGCTCTTAAGCCCCATACACACTATCAGTATTTCTGAGTTTTTCCATCAGATTTATCAAAATCATATAATATGAGGTCAAACCTTAGAAGTTTCAATTCGTATGCAATCAGGCAGGCTCTTCTACTACATGGTTTTGGTAAACCTGAAGGAAAAACACAGCAGAAAAACTGATAGTGTGTATGGGGCTTTAGACTCCACGCCCTAGGGAATCGTAAGCTCTAACCCCGGTGGGATCCATCTTGCTGTTCCAGCGGCCCCACCTTCCTTACCACCTTGACTCCCATTCACAGCAGTCAACCGTAGGGTCCACTACCTTGCGGTGCACTCCTGATCTCAACGGTGTGCATCTGTCACCTAGCCTCAAGGTGACCTGACAGAAGAGAGGTGCCTCTAAGTGTAGCAATATGGTTACTTTTATTGAAGGTACAACATTTAGCAACTCACATGGTTTATGATTAAAACAGGCACATCTAAGCCCTTGTACACACAGTCGGAGATTCCGTCGGAATGTGTCTGATCGGAGCGGTTTGTCGGATATTCCGACTGTGTGTGGTATGCATCGGACTGTCTCTGTCGGAATATCCGTCGGACCAAATTTTCCAACTTGCTGGAAATATTTTCCGACAAACTGCTCCGATCGGACATACTCCGATCATGTGTAGAGAATTCCGATCGGACAAAGTGCCACACATGCTCAGATCAAATTCCTACATCAAAGCTATTGGCTACTAGCTGAACGTAGTCCCGTCGTAACGAAATAACGTCATCACCTTCTGAACGATCGGATTTTCCGACAATTTCGTCCGACCACGTGTATACAACAGTTTCGGACAAGATCCATCGGACAAAATCCGACGGACAAAATCCGAAGGATTTGGTTGTCAGAATCTCCGACCGTGTGTACAAGGGCTAAGTATGCAGACATCCGGGGAAAAGATGTCCACATAGACCGTCCTCCTCACCACCATAGACGACATCCCTTCTACGCTGCATTCCAAGGGCGCTTCAAACCTCCCCTTTAGATCTCTCTAAGGCAGGGTAGTCTTCCCGGTCACGATTACAGACTGACAGCGGTGAGAGCCTGCACTGTGGAAGATGGTCTATGCTTTACCCCGGATGCCTGCATACTTAGATGTGCCCAGAAAATGAAGTTCAATGCTTCCGAGCATGCATCGAATTGTTTCCGATCATACATAGGAATTTTGCATGCAGAACTGGTACAGATGATCAGAATTTCCAATCAGAACTTTTTCTGACCGAAAAATTGAGAACCTGCTCTCAATCTTTTGCTGGTTGGAATTCCACCTGCAAAAGTCCGATGGAGCATACACACGGTCGCATTTTCCGACCAAAAGCTCTCATCTGACTTTTGCTGGCGGAATTTCCGATCGTCTTTACGCGGCATTAGAGGCGCCTCTTTTCTCTTTTATATTCTGTAGCTCCTGCTGGATTTCTAAACCTCTTGTGGAGGCTTCCATTTGTGGATGGACATTTTATGATTACACAACTTATCACATTGCTATAATCTTTTTATATGGACTATAAACTAAAGGATTTACAAATAAATGGTTGTGGAATGAATCACCTGAGTTTCCATTATTTCTTATGGGGAAATTTGCTTTGATATACAAGAGCTTTGGATGCTTGCAATCCAAGGTTTTACTATAATAGGCAAAATTATCTCAACTAGGATGTTGTGGAACCCAATGGTTCAGAGAGAAGTTACTAGAAGTTCCTAAAAACTACCTATCTAAAAAGTCAGCGACGGCTGGTGCTCAATGTTCTTGGGGAAGGGGCAGCCCCCCAGCCAGCCAGCCAACCCCCCCTCCCATCCAGCCAATCAATATTAATTTGCTAATGTCACACAACTTGGTGGGCTCTGAGCACAGTGCTTTGCATCCACCCTTTTTGAAGCCAATTAGAGCCTCAGGCTAAAAAAAAAAAAAAAAAACATTGGACACCATGCGTCCAACGCCCTTCGTGTAGATTAGCGGCCAGGCACAAGGATTAGGGGGGTAGCGCCCCTGCGCCCTGCATGAGCGGCTGCCACTGTAAGAAGTACTTCTAACTAAGAAGTGC
The DNA here is from genome assembly GCF_037356315.1 of Lithobates pipiens. Classification (NCBI taxonomy): domain Eukaryota; kingdom Metazoa; phylum Chordata; class Amphibia; order Anura; family Ranidae; genus Lithobates; species Lithobates pipiens. Next base: position 289,143,665 of record NW_027507785.1, read on the forward strand.
CTCCAGATTAAAATGGAAGCAAACACCCATATCTTTCTGTTACCTATAGGTAAGCCTATAACAAGGCTTGCCTATAGGTACAGTAAATATCTCCTAAACTTGCACTGTTTAGGAGATATTTACTGTAAATGCAACCAGCAATGTCACAGGCGAATGCGCTCTGAAGGAATGGCCACTCAGGCCGTTCCTTCAGAATCCTAGAAAAAAACATCCAGCGGTTTACTACCGCTTTAACCACTTGATCTCTAGCAGATTTACCCCTTTCATGACCAGGCCATTTTTTTGCGATACGGCACTGCGTTAATTTAACTGAAATTGCACGGTCAATGCGACACTGTATCCAAATAAAATGTCCTTTTTTCCCACAAATAGAGATTTCTTTTGGTGGTATTTGATCACCACTGCGTTTTCTTTTTTTTGTTTGTTTTTTTTGGCGCTATAAACAAAGGCTGACAATTTAAAAAGAAAAAAAAAACTATATTTTTTTACTGCTTTTTATTGTTGTTTACTTTTTTTCTGCTATAAAACATATCCAATAAAAAAAAATCGAATTTCCTGATAAATTTAGGCCAATATGTATTCTGCTCCATGTTTTTGGTAAAAAAAAATATCAGAATAAGCGTATATCTATCGGTTTGTGCAAAAGTTATAGCGTCTACAAACTAGGGAATACATACTGACATTTTTATTTATTTATTTATTTTTACTAGTAATGGCAGTGATCAGCAACTTATAGTGGAAATGCGATATTGCAGGGTACAAAACGGATGCTAACTGACACTTTTGACACTTTTTGTCAACCAGTGACACTAATAAAGTGATCAATGCTAAAAATATGCACATTCACTGAACTAATGACACTGGCTGGGAAGGGGTTAAATCTAGAGCAAAAAAAGGTTAAGTGTGTGCCTAACCAGTGTTTACATGTGTATTATGAAGAGTTTTTACTAAGATGAGATGTAAAAAAAATGAAGAGATGTAATCCATTGGCCGGCACACACTGACGACATCACATCTGCTGTGTTAAATCACAGCATGGCCGGGTCACCGGCAGCGCACGCACCCCCTGGAAGTTCCAGATCATGTACTAGGTAAGTGATCTGATTCAGCATCAGCATTTGCCTGTACATGCGCATATGTAGATGTGAAAGTGATGGCAATTAGCCAGTTTGTAGACACATACTGAAGCCAATTAAGACAGGGGATCCCCTGATGAAGTCACGTGATTGACACAACACGTAGGGAGTGGCCGGGAGCGGAGCTTCCCAATACCGGAAGGATGTGAGACTGGTGGAAGACACCAGATGGCCATTTTACTTTTGAGCTGTATTATTTTTATTCAATGTGAGAGTCCAATTTGTTTTGTTTAATAAACTTAGCATTATTATTTTAATATACTACACCATGGGAGGCATTGTTCTTTCCCCTTCTTTCTTTCGGTGAGTGTCATACTATTGCGGATGTGGTGGCTTGGCGTCCATTAAACCAGCTTCAGGGATGGAAGGCCCCCTGGTGGTATAGAGCGATAAGGAGAAGGAGATCACCTTTGACATACATGTGTCCACATTATTAAGCTGTTGAAGTACAGGAACGGAAGACCCCCTGGTGGTGGATAGTGAGACAAGCAGGAGAGTTATCTAAGAGAGATGCTGTTATGGCAAAGGAGTGGAGGTGAGAGTTCTGGGAGCCCAGTTTTGGATTTCACTTTGATGAAATATTCTCCTCTGTTTGCGGAAGTCCAGTTCTTTTTTCTATATGCCATCCTAAGAGACTCTTTTATAGAATACACTATATTATTATTGACATACCTTGTATATTTATCGATATTTTTGTGCCTGTATTACCATATATTATTTTATATCACTATATTATTTATATTTGAGATTTATACACACTTTTGCGCAGGATCATTATTAGACATGTGCAGAGTAAAATATTTCGTTTCGGAATTTCGTTTTCGTCCGAAAACTTAATTTATTTAGTTACTCCCAAAATTCGTTTTTATTTATGTCGTTTTTCGTTCAAAAATTGCATTCGTCCGAAAATCCACATGAATTACGATCGAATCTGTCTTTGAAGGCTTATGGTGTCTGTCGAATGTATAAAGAAGATTAGACGGAGCTAGTATATAGCATACTTTAGAACCCTATTAAAGTCTAATTTGCAAGTTACTGTCCTAAAAAGTTTTTGGGGACCCGGGTCCTGCCCCAGGGGACATGTATCAATGCCCAAAAAACTTTTAAAAATGGCAGTTTTTTCGGGAGCAGTGATTTTAATAATGATTAAAGTGAAACAATAAAAGTGTAATATTCCTTTAAATTTCGTAGGGGGGGGGGGTCTATAGTATGCCTGTGAAGGGGTGCATGTTTCTGGTGCTTAGAACTGTCCCTGCACAAAGTGTCATTTATGCAGGAAAAAAAGTCCTTTAAAATCATTCGCAGCTATTATGAATTGTCGGCTCCATAATACAGAGAACACTCATTGGAAGTCATTGATAAAAAAAAATAATAATAAATAAATAAAAAAAAGCGTGGGGGTCCCCCAAATTCAATTACCAGGCCCTTCAGGTCTGATATGGATATTAAGGGGAACCCTGCTTCAAATTTAAGAAAAAATTTCACGTGGGGTTCCCCCTAAATATCCATAACCAGACCCTTCAGGTCTGGTATGGATATTAAGGGGAACTCCGCGTCAAATTTTAAAAAGAATTGATGTGGGGTTCCCCCTAAAAATCCATGCCAGACCCTTTATCCGAGCACGCAACCTGGCAGGCCGCAGGAAAACAGCTGGGGACGAGAGAGCGGCCCCCCTCCCTCCTGAACCGTACCAGGCCACATGCCCTCAACATTGGGAGGATGCTTTGGGGGTCTGTGACTGTATCTGTAACAAGGGGACCCCCAGATCCCAGCCCCCCCTGTTTGAAATGGTAAGGGGGTACAAAAGTACCCCTACCATTTCACAAAGAAAGTGTAAAAAATAGTTAATAAGACAAACACACTTTTGAAAAATTCCTTTATTAAAAAAAAAAAGATTCCAGCGGTGGTAATCCACTCTTGCTATCCAGCGACGGACGATCATCTCTCCGGGGTCCAGCGATGGCTCATCTGAATCAGCGCAGCATCCTTCTTCTGTCTCCATGGAGGAGACACTGCAGGGATTCCGGCGGCCTGACATTTCTTATTTACGGAGGGCGGGGCCACCTGACCCCCCCCCCCTCTGACGCAAGGGGAAACCCGGGGTTCCCCGTGACGTAATGTGACCCCGCCCCCCTCTTATGTAACGGAAACCTGCAGGTGTTACATCAGAGGGGTACGGGGTCACCCATACGTCACAGGGAACCCCGGGTTTCCCCTTGCATCAGAGGGGGCGGGGTCAGGTGACGGGTGGCCCCGCCCTCCGTATATAAGAAACGTCAGGCCGCCGGAATCCCTGCAGTGTCTCCTCCGTGGAGACAGAAGAAGGATGGATTCGCTGCGCTGATTCAGATCAGCCATCGCTGGAGAGATGACCGTCCGTCGCTGGATAGCAAGAGTGGATTACCACCGCTGGAATCTTTTTTTTATTTTTTTTTATTTTTAATAAAGGAATTTTTCAAAAGTGTTTTTGTCTTATTTAACTATTTTTTACACTTTCTTTGTGAAATGGTAGGGGTACTTTTGTACCCCCTTACCATTTCAAACAGGGGGGGCGGGATCTGGGGGTCCCCTTGTTAAAGGGGGCTTCTAGATTCTGATAAGCCCCCCGCCCGCAGACCCTCACAACCACCGGCCAGGGTTGTGAGGATGAGGCCCTTGTCCTCATCAACATGGGGACAAGGTGCTTTGATGGGTCACAGACTCCCAAAGCATCCTCCCAATGTTGAGGGCATGTGGCCTGGTACAGTTCAGGAGGGAGGGGGGCCGCTCTCTCGTCCCCCCCTCTTTTCCTGCAGCCTGCCAGGTTGCGTACTCGGATAAAGGGTCTGGTATGGATTTTTAGGGGGCCCCCACGTCAATTTATTTTTAAATTTGACGCGGGGTTCCCCTTAATATCCATACCAGACCTGAAAGTGTGGTTATGGATATTTAGGGGGAACCCCACGTCAAATTTTTTCTTAAATTTGAGGCAGGGTTCCCCTTAATATCCATACCAGACCTGAAGGGCCTGGTAATTGAATTTGGGGGACCCCCACGCTTTTTTTTTAAATTTATTTTTTATTTTTTTTATCAATGACTTTCAATGAGTGTTCTCTGTATTACGGAGCCGACAATTCATAATAGCTGCGAGTGATTTTAAAGGACTTTTTTTCCTGCATAAATGACACTTTGTGCAGGGACAGTTCTAAGCACCAGAAACATGAGCCCATTCACAGGCATACCATAGACACCCCCCCCCTCCCTATGAAATTTAAAGGAATATTACACTTTTATTGTTTCACTTTAATCATTATTAAAATCACTGCTCCCGAAAAAACGCCCGTTTTTAAAACTTTTTTTTGCATTGATACATGTCCCCTGGGGCAGGACCTGGGTCCCCAAACACTTTTTAGGACAGTAACTTGCAGAATCTTTTCTCTCTGTCAAATCTTTTTTCTCTGTCGAATCTTTTCTCTATATAATCTTGGACTAATAGAGGTAAGGTTAGGCACATTCGACCACAGGTTCTATAGACAGCTTGTTATTGTCAGAGTCACGTCGAATCTCCTATTCTATATCGAACTGTTGTAACAATGAAAACTAAAATAAAGCATTTATTTATGTCGGATCTTTCGTTTTTCGGATTCTGTGCTTTCGTTATCGTTTGTCAAAACGAAAACGAAAATAGCTGAAATTCGAACGAAAATGCATTCGGACGAAAACGAATGCACATGTCTAATCATTATGCACTTTATCTCATTCAGTGTTATGTGAACACTATTAGACCCTGCTGCAGGTTCATAGCACTTAGTTGCACTTTACACATGTATATATATATATATATTGTTCTACTCACTTGCTGGGATATTTTACTCACAGTGCACGGATGCACTGTTCACAAATATTTTAGCTATTCATTGTCTGCACTTATATTTGTGATTAATCATTTGCACTATTTCATTTATTTTAGTATTCACTTTTGATACATATTTTTTAAGATTCATTTAATATACAGGACAGCCTTATCCATTTATAGTAGCGCGAAGGCCATTATAGTCATGTCACGTGCCTATTGCTGTCACAAGGATGTTTACATTCCCTGTAACAGCAATAAAAGGGATAGAAAATAATTAATGCAACAGTGTAAAAATAAATAAAATAAAATAATTGAATAATTTCAAAAAATTTTAACTGCCCCCACCCCCCTGTGCTAGCATACAAAGGTGAACGCGTGCATCGGTCCCGCACGCATGCAAACAGAAATCTTCCCACACATGTGAGGTATTGCCGAGAACATTGGATCCTGGACAGTAATTCTAGCATCAGACCTCCTAGTAAAGTAGTAACCTGTAAAGGCTTTTAAAGCGTCGCCTATGGATAGTAAAATGAATGTTGTTTATCGCCGCTGCAGGCGTGCGCAATATTAAATTGTGATATGTTTGCTATTTATTTACTCCATGGGACATAATCTTTTATACTGTACAAAAAATTTATTTTTTTTGCATTGAAATTTTAAAAAGTGTATTTTTTCACAAAAATTGTGTTTCAAAAACCGCTGTGCAAATACTGTGTGATATAAAAAATTGCAAACCCCACAAATTTATTCTCTGGGGCCTCTGCCTTAAAAAAATGTATATATAATTTTGGGGGGGATCTAAGTAATTTTCTAGCAAAAAAAAATACTGATTGTTACATGTGAACAAAAGGTGACTTGGTCTTCAAGTGCTTAAAGCCAAAATGTTACCATGACAGACAGAAAACTAAAATTTTCATTTGAAGAGTCAGAAATGACAGATTCTGGGTTTTTCTTATGTAAGGTTTTCTTGAACAGCATTTTAGACTTACAACTAAAAGAAATGGAGGAAAAAAAAACTCCTCTATTAATTGCTCTGGTCGGCTTTTATGGGTCCAGTAGAGAGTAGCATCAATGTCTCTGGAGGCCTTTTTGGTCTCCAACTCTATTTGAAATGAACTTTAAAGTTGGAAGTGGGAACCATTCTAAATAAAACATGAGTTAATGGTAAAAGACACACTTTAAATAACACATATTATTAGAAAAACAATCTGAAAAGTTGGCTTCATGTGACCAGCCTCTCTTATGTTCATCGGCTCTCCAATTTCTGGCAGAACAAGCATATTTGCTAATCAAAACTAACAGATGGTGACTCACTTTTTAAAACTTCAAGACCAAAAATAGTCTATCTGAAAAGGAGTTTCAAAGTTTACTAACTGCGGTTTTTCCAGGGACAGTATGCAAAAACTGGAACATTTTCCAGAGTTAGAAGGTTGAAGAGCATGTTGCTGCAACCTGTTGGAACAAAGCAGCAAATGAATGGCTTGTGAAGTTGGATGCTACAGATGAAAAGGCCAGCCAACACAACTTCAACCTAAAATGAAGATCAGCTTTTAAAGGGGTTTTCCTGCATTACACACTTAAACATTTTTAGGAGAAGCCCAAGTTGCTTCTGAAGATGCCGAGTGGGAGGGGCAAAATATCCCAAGCTAGGATGTCCTATTACATAATTTCCGGCTGTTGGAACGTACGCTGAGGCAGCGGCCATAGCCGGGTGTATATGCTCTGTTTCACTACTACATTTTAAGTGTAGTTTAAAAAATAAAATCTTTTAATGTAACATACGGTATAACACTATGGAGATTTTTCTGTGATTATATGGCATGGAAATAACACATTGGTCCAGTTAATGCTACAGAGGAGTGGAGGATCAGAAGATCCTTCATACCACACCACATCAGAGTACTTTAGGAGAGATTTCCTTATGTCTGTGCTCCCCACATATGAGGGGAGCACTTTTATTGCTGTTACAGGGAATGTAAACATCCTTGTGACAGCAATAGACACGTGACAGGTACTCTTTATGAAGGGATCTGGGGCCAATATGACCCCAAATCCCTCCTTTGCACTTGAAAGCATTCAAAATGCCAAGATCAGCATTTTTGAATACTTTCGATTTGCAATAAATGGCACCGTTGACAGCCAGGTAAATCGAAAAGTCATTGTTTCCAAGACATAGATGAGTGAGTTTGGGGTGGAGGAACTTGACTGGCCTGCACCCCGATAGCCAATATCAGTGACTGACCTCACAAGTGTGTTTCTGGAAGAATGGTCAAACATTCCCATAGACACACTCCTAAACCTTGTGGACAGCCTTCCCAGAAGAGTTGAAGCTGTTATAGCTGCAAAGGGTGGTCCAATTCATTATTGAACCCTACGGACTAAGACTAGGGTGCCATTAAAGTTCTTTTGTAAAGGCAGACATCCCAATACTTTTGACAATGTAGTGTATAATTAAATGCTGCAGCACACAGTTTTTAATGGGATGCCTAACGCCCCGTACACACGAGCGGAATTCCGCTTAAGCTTGTCTTGCATACACACGGTCACACAAAATTTCTCTGAACTTTCGACCATCAAGAACGCGGTGACGTACAACCCTACAACGAGCCAAGAAAATGAAGTTAATGCTTCCGAGTATGCGTCGAATTGTTTCCGAGCATGCTACAGATGATCGGAATTTCAGATCTGAACCTCAATCTTTTGCTGATGGAAATTCCGCCAGGAAAAGTCCGATGGAGCATACACACGGTTGGAATTTCTGACCAAAAGCTCACATCGGACTTTTGCTGTCAGAATTTTTCATCATGTGTATGGGGCATAAGGCTACTTTCGCACTGAAAGTGCTGGCCCTTAGCTGTTTAAGAGGCGCTTTTTTGCAGCTTTTCATCCACCAGTGGGGTGCTTTTTAACCCCAAAGGGGAGGTTAAAAACTCCCATGTTGTGGCACTTCCGAATTGCTTTTCAGGCACCTCCCATTCATTGCAATGATCAGGCTCAATGATCAGGCTTTTGGAGCACTGTATACAACACTCCCAAACTGCCCCAAAGATGCTGCTTGCAGGACTTTTTCTAACGTCCAGCAAGAGCACCGCCTCAGTGTGAAAGCACCCATTGTAATAAATGGGAGGCAGTTTTCAGGCGCTGTACAGGCACTATTTCTAGTGTTTAAACGCCTGAAAACTTCCTCAGTGTGAAAGGGTTCTAGTTCTACTTTACATATTTTAAATGAACAATAACAGTGCTTTAAAACAATGGACCTGGGATTCACATGGAATTCAGCACTTTAAAGGAAGTTTCTGCACTTTGCACTTTGAAGACTGCACTTTATTATGGACTATTTTTTGTGGACTTTAAGGGGGCAGCGCTGTGACAATTTTAAAACCATTATGTTTGCATCCAGGTCCACTTTTGTGCATTGAGGGGGACACATTTTCATTTACATCCAGGCATCCATAGGGATTACCTGGTTCTGTTTGGGACATCCGTTTCTGCTATGATATCTGATACATTAGGAGATCAGTCTATGGATCTCCTGCTGAGACAGGCTGGAGACGCCCATGTGAATGGGGCAGTAGCTGTGGTAGTACATGGGTGGTAATTGTAAGATTGTAAGATCACTCCTTTATTCTTGTTCCTGTGAAAACTCAAAAATATTTGACTTCCCAATACTTTCCCCCTTTCTATGCAAACTGACTTTAGATGCACTTTAAATGGGAAACCTCCTTCGTGTTCCTGTGATTAAAATAGCAATGCTCAGGTCTCTGCCAATCAAGTGCCCTAAGCAGCTTTCAAACAACAGCTAGGCTCCACAGTTATTGAGAAAGGGGCTGTTTTAATGACCCCCATTTCTCTTTCCAGTCAGTAGGTGGAGCTCTCTGCTCTTTTTCACATGTTTGTCTCCTTTGCCCCTCTGTTAAAAAAAAATGCTCAAGCAGGCCTCAAGCTAAAGTTTACACGTGTACCTAAATGAGCAGAGCAGTGACCCATGGCCACCATTCTGTGGTTTCAATACATTTCAAATGTGAATTCCAGTCAAATCCTAACTATACATAAACCCGATGTCACCCCCATTCTAAGCCTATTCTAATTAACCTGTAAAGGAAAGATGTTTATATTTATTTGGCATCCATTGTTGGATCTCTCTACACTGAAGCCAGCGCTGGGAGCCAATCATGTGACCAGACCAGAGCACCCTCAGAGTACGTAAGTACTATATAGACATCTTTTCTTTCACAGGGTAAAGAAAATAGGCTTAGAATTGTAGTGAAAGCTGGTTTAAGTATAGTTTGGATTTGACTACTTTAAGACCAAGCATGCACCACGGCTGACCGTTTTTCTGTGCTGTGCATTTAGCTAAACCTTAGTGCTCTGAGTTTCCTTTGTACTGCTTCAAATGTTTATTTATAAAGCAAAGGTTGTATACATTGTAAATACAACAGAAGATCAGTTTAAACATAAAAGTAACATTTTAAAAATTGACTCTTGTGGCTTATTCCCACCAATGTGCATTCAGTAGGGGGAGGAGTGGCCCCTCTCCCGCCCCCTATTTTCGGGCCTGCAGCCCAATGTTGGAGCTCGTTGGTGCGCATTCAATAAGACCTGCAGGCAGTATTAGGGCTATGGGATAGCAGGTTAGGCAGCTCCTAATGGTTCAGTCCCTAGGAGCAGTAATGGATAATGGCCAACAGCCCCTTTCTTCAGACCCAGCGAAACTGCAGCAGTGATCCCTCTGGCTGGATGTTCGCTCATGTTCTGGGTTGTTCTGATCAGTAGTGTAATATGTCTATACCCTGGCAGTGGCTCAGTCTCTTTCGGTTGGTGCTGAGCAGCGTGGTTCTCTCTGGCTTCTCCCAGCACAGTCCTCTTTTTCTTTTTCCTATCTCCTGTAGCACTTACTTTCTCAGCTTTTTCCCGGTTTCTAGGTGCTCTCTCTCCCCAGCGGAGTGTATGCTGGATACTATAGTCTGCTCCCTGTAGATAACAATGGGGCTGCTAATCTTCCGGGACTACATGTCCCATGCTACTCCCCTATTCTCTTCTGAATGGCCCTCCGCTGTGGCCAATGGGGAGGGAAACAGTGCAGGCAGCAAGCTGGGCAGTGAGCCTGATGAGAGATGCTCACTCTTCTCCCACACTGCTGACAGGAGAAAGGGCAGGGGGCGAGCAGGGGAAACACTCTGACAGCCCGCAGCTCAGCTCTCCCCTGTCACAGTGGGGGGAAAAGAGCCCACTGTCTGTGCTCTACTGATGGAAGGAGGGAGTCTCGACAGCACCCGCTACAACTGCTTCCTTGATGGTGTCACCCCTCTGGCGGGTGTCAGCACCCCCTTAACAATAACACTGATGTTTTGGGGATGTCTTATTATCAGGGCTTTTTTCACAGAGAATAGGTGCAGGAACTCCCCCCCCCGTCTCTCCACCCCCTACCCACCTCCAAGCACTGTCCCCTGGTTCCACCCCCTACCCACTTCCCAGTCGTGCCCCTTTTAGAGAATATAGAACCAAGTATCATTTTGAGGTGCTAAATAATTTGTATGAAATTTGTTAATGATAACAAGAAAAGCAGTAAAATAAATCCCCTGCTGCCATCAACAATAGACCCCCAGCAACAATAGATCTCCCACACAAAAATGGACTCCCCAGCAACAATGAACTCCACCTCAGCAACAATAGACCCCCCATGCAGCAACAATAGATCCCACTCCAGCAACAATAGAGGCCCCCTACAACAATAGACCCCGCCCAAACAACAATAGCGCCCCTACACAACAATAGACCCCCCACATGGAAACAATGGACCACCCACAACAAAATACCATACCCAGCAACAAAAGATCCACCCCAGCAATATTGGACCTCTCAGCAACAACGGCTCTCCCAGAAGCCAGCATCAACAGACTCTCCACAAACTAGCAACAATAGACTTCTACATCAACTGTAGATACCTACCAGCAACATAAGACCCCCTCCCCCCAGCAAAAATAGACTCCCCCACCAGCAACAATAGACCCTCACTCAAAAACAGATCTCCCCCGGGGACAAGAGATCCCCCAGAAGCCAGCATCAATAGACTTTCCAGCACACCCCACACCCCTTGCTACATTCAGTGCTGGAGGTGCTAGAACTGCATTGCCCCATGTTCCTGTTGAAAAAAAGCCCTGCTTATTATTATTATTATAGAGGATTTATATAGCGCAGACAGTTTGCGCAAAGCTTTACAACATGAGGGCAGACAGTACAAATACAATACAACACAGTAGGAATCGGAGAGCCCTGCTCCTTAGAGCTTGTACTCTAAGCCCTTGTACACACGGTCGGAGATTCCGACAACCGAATACGTCGGATTTTGTCCGTCGGATCTTGTCCGAAACTGTTGCATACACACGGTCGGACAAAGTTGTCGAAAAATACGATCTTTCAGAACATGATGACGTTATTTCGTTACGATGGCACTACGTTCAGGCTAGTAGCCAATAGCTTTGATGTAGGAATTTGATCTGAGCATGCGTGGCACTTTGTCCGATCGGAATTCTCTACACATGATTGGAGTATGTCCTATCGGACCAGTTTGTCGGAAAATATTTCCAGCAAGTTGGAAAATTTGGTCCGACGGATATTCCGACGGAAACAGTCAGATGTAGACCACACACAGTCGGAATATCCGACAAAACGCTCCGATCGGACACATTGCGTCGGAATCTCCGACCGTGTGTACAAGGGCTAAGAGGGAGGGTCAAGAGATACAAGAGGTATTAACTGTGGGGGATGGGCTGATGAAGAAAATACATTTTTAGTTGTTAGGTGGGGGCTACCCCCCCCCCCCCCAAGAAAATTGAGCACCAGCCATCACTAGTTTTCAGGGATCATCGTAGGAGATAATCGGACAGATTGGGGTAGAGATTGGGGTCTTTTTAACAATGAACGGCACCGCAATGCAATAACGCATGTTACACATATTATGACGCTCAATAATGAGCGCATTACCAAGGCATAGAAGTGTCAATGAGTCCTCGGTCTTTTTACAGGAAGATCTTCCATTATAGAGCATTTATTACATTGAAGTACATTTCTCCATCTCATTGAAGTGTTTGTTTGTAGTCCAGCAAGCTTCATGGCCTCGTGCCTAAGCAGACCTCTACGCATCTACTTCACAGACCGAGCTTATTGTTGTACGCTAGCAGGCGGCTCTCCCCACAAGTAACCCCTGTGTAAAATCTGCTAAATTGGGTGATTAAATTTTAGGAAGGCCTCCAGATTCCCCTTTGGACTGTATTTAATATCTGTAAAGCTGCCTCTTTGCTCTGCCAAGGTAAACATCATCGCAAGCAGTTCAAAGGTGAGTAAGCCTAAATGTTTCTCTTAGCCTGAAAGGAATCTGTATTAGGCCTGAACTCAGCATGCGAGGGAGTGCCCTCTCTCCCAGCATGGTGGCCAAGCCTGCATCTGTGTACACAACACTCACTTCTCCCCCACACAAATACTGAAAAAATTCTCATTAAAAATTATTGCTGTGTCAACATCTGAGGCCAGCAGAGCCAATCTGGAAAATCCATCCATTTCTCCTCCTTGCCGAGGAGCCGGCCTCAGGGAGAATAGAGTTTAAAAGTGAAGTCGTCTGCTTCTAGCCTGTCCTGTCACTCATCGTCCAACCGTTGACCTCTCTCCTTCTGGCCGGGCATCTTTTTCCATCTCATCTGTGTCACAGTGTGCAGGCGGGTCAGAGGCTTCCACAGAAGTGTAAAATGTCTCAGTTCTTCCCACGTAGCGGAGACAAGAGAAATCTCATCTCTAATAGTAAATGTTCATCTGCCAGCATTTAAAGTGATTTCAAGGACACTTTGCTACTGAGATGTTAAAGGCTAATGCTGGCCATAGACCTGGAGAACGTTGTTCGAATATTCATTCGAAAAAGCGATAATTCATTTGTTACAGTATTCAATGGTAGCATCATGGAGTGAACACATTTCAAAAGACAATTTGTGCAGATACCATACTATGTAATGCCAAATTAAACTACATGGAAAGCCCTAGGCCAGGCTTTCTCAACCTTTTAACCCTAGAGCAGGGATCTGCAATTAGCGGACCTCCAGCTGTTGCAAAACTACAAGTCCCATCATGCCTCTGCCTCTGGGTGTCATGCTTGTGGCTGTCAGAGTCTTGCTATGCCTCATGGGACTTGTAGTTCTGCAACAGCTGGAGGTCCGCTAATTGCATATCCCTGCCCTAGAGGAACCCCAAAAATAAATTTTCAGGTCTCGAGGAACCCTTACTAAAACCAATTCACCAGGGGTCAATAGAACAATGTCCCTTATACTGGTGGTCAATAGGAAGAATGTTCCCCTTAAAATGGTGCTCAGAATGCCACCCTTAAAGACGGCTAAAAATATATTTTGGGGGGGCGTGGCCGGCAGCCGAGGAGTATGGCCGCGTAGTTGGAGAGCTCCGTCCACCGCAACATTCCGGAGCTTCCTACAGCATACCTGGGCCTCGTTTTTCAGCGCAAATTACTTCTCCTGGTCCGGGCAACCGTAGAGACCATGTCCCGCCGCAGAAAAGAAGCCAAGCGACTGAGCAGGATGACGGACTTTTACCGCCAGCCCCGCAATGATCGGGCCCAAGATGGCGCCGGTAAGCAGCGTGGCAGGGATCATGACACACGGGCAGAGGAGATCTCTCCCCTTACTGAGCACAGACAGCCCCGATCGGGATCGTCCCCGGGGGTCAGGCTAACCTCCCCAGCGGCATCCTCTACCTCCAGCCCAGTAAAAGCAAAGCAGCCCCACTTACAGGAGAGGGGGGAGGAGGACTTTGGTGATACTTCCCTGAACGATACTAGAGAGCTGCAGGACTCCATCTTGGAATTCCCTACTAGAAACCAACCTGTGATTGATACCACATTGAAAGATATGCTAGTATCTCTCCGCAGCACAATACATGCTGACATTCTGTCTCTTGCAAGCAGCTTTAAAGCAGAGGTCAAAGCGGTGGGAGACAGGGTCTCTCATATGGAGCATAAAATGGGCGAATTTGCTGGGACTATCAATGAAGTTATTGATGCCCATAACGACAGGGAGGATGAGCTCACCTCGATGAAAGAAAAATTGGCTGACCTTGAAGATCGCTCAAGGAGAAACAATATAAAGATCCGTGGGATCCCAGAAGCAATTAAGCCAGCGGAGTTGCAAGCTCACTTCCAAAAAATTTTGCAGGATGCCCTTCCTGAAGCCTCCATGTATGATCTAGCTATCGATCGGATCCACAGGCTACCCAAGCCCAAACATATTCCGGATCACTTGCCCAGAGATACCATTGCCAGAATTCACTTTTTTCAAACCAAGGACAAATTTCTCTTGCATGTCAGGAACCCTGAAAACTTGCCAGAATCAGCCCAGGGTCTGTCCTTTTTCCCTGACCTATCTTCCTTTACAATGCAAAGGCGCAGGAATATGGCGACTATTACAAAACCCCTACGGAATCATCGTATTCCCTACAAGTGGGCATATCCGGCTAAGTTGGTGGTTTCATACGAAGGGAAGACTATCACAATCAAGTCAGTGGCAGAAGGCATACGGCTTCTAAGTGACTGGCGTATATTCCCAAGAGATGAAGATACCCACTCTGCGGGCTCTTCCCCACGTCCGGGTTCCCCCTCCTGGCCTAGACCAAGTTCACAGTGAAGACCCAGGTACCCATTATAATAGTTCATCTTAGAGCTCCGGACATTGGTGGACTCTCTAGCTCTCTTTATGCCCTCTGTTGTTTAAGGGTGCTATCCCTACAGATTCTTTGAATCGCCTTATTTTACTTTTATTTTTTTTTCTTGTTCTTGATTTTTTTTTCTTTTTCATTCTTGATTATATTCGTTTACGCGCCTGCTGGTGCACAAGGCGCAGAATACTTCAAGCAACGCCTTTATAGTAGGCCAAAGAACTACTCATACACCTGTGTTCAGCACGCATCCTGAGGACCAACTGCTCTGAGGAATAGTAACTTTCCTATCTTTTTGGTTTGTTTTCTGTTAATTTAACTGTTTTTCCCTTGCCGGGTGTTATTCAGCTGATTTGAACTTATACCATTACTGTGTAGCTTGTTAACTTTGCTATTGGTCACAGCCTAGCTGGCTTGCTCCACTGTTTCTGTCATCGGAGATCAGTGAAATGGGCTTTAAGATTACCTCATTTAATGTCAGGGGGCTGAATAGTCCGCAAAAACGGGGGCTACTATGGAGGGAGGCGAGGAGTCTGCGGAGCGACGTTTTGTGTTTACAGGAAACGCATTTCCGCAGCTCCAAGCACCCACAACTACAAAACTCTCATTACCCTACAGCATACTACTCTAATGCTCAAAAGAAACATAGAGGAGTGGCTATTTTGATAAGCAACTCAATTTCATTTAAATGCATCCATGTTGAAACTGATCAGGCTGGTAGATTTATCATTCTGGTAGGAGAAGTCAACAACGTTACGTACACTTTTATTAATGTATACTTGCCCAACACAGGGCAGCTCTCTGTGTGGAAAAAGGCGAATGCTGTGCGCAAGGGATATCTGATTCTATGTGGAGACTTTAATGCTGTCCCCAACCACTCTCTTGATGTTTCTACCAACCCCTCCAAGAAGGGAGGCAGGGTCTCCCTTGCGCGCTTCATGGCCTCAGAGAGTCTGTTTGATGTATGGAGGTGCCAGCATTCAACAGAACGCGATTACTCATATTACTCCTCTGTACATAAATCCTATTCTAGAATTGATGTTTTTTTGCTTGACAAATTTCTACTCCAAAAAGTTAGTTCTTCCTCCATTCACAATATAACATGGTCAGACCACGCTCCGATATCCATTGAGGTGGAGGGGTGGCGTACAGAAACAAGGGCGAATAGGTGGAAGAACGATACATTTTTGTTTTCCCACCCGAAATTTAAGGCAGAGATCGCAAATGAACTGCGTGGTTTCTTCGAGATTAATGCCCCATCGGTGGCGGATCCCTTCATCCTTTGGAACTCTCACAAGGCCTTTGTGAGGGGCATCCTTATTAAAATGAGCAGCTCGGCCAAAAAACAGTCCAACCTGAAAGTGCAATCTCTCATCTCCCAAATAGAACAATTGGAATCTACCAACAAACGCGCACCCGACCCATCTTTAGGCAGTCAACTAGATAATTTGAGACACGAGCTACGTCTCCTGTTAATTTCTCGCCAAACTAAGCTTTTGGCTAACTGGAAAGCTAAATCGTATCAACAGGGGAACCGGGCTGGGAAACTTCTAGCCAAGCAGATAAAAGAGAGGTCGACTCAGCAGAAAATCCCTTTTATTTATCACCCCATAACGGGCTCTAAACTTTCCAATCCTAAAGATATCGCGAACGCATTTCGTGATTATTATAACGCTCTTTACAATTTAAAGGACGACACGTCCATTCCTCAACCCTCCCCGACCGCGATACAGAGGTTTTTGGAGAAAATTTCTCTCCCTAAACTTACCCAGCCACAACTGGATGCCTTGAACGAACCGATTACTCTGAGCGAACTTTCTAAAACGATTTTGGCCATGCCTCTAAACAAATCTCCAGGCCCTGATGGCTTTTCGGCGGAATACTATAAGGCATTCTACCCAATTTTGGGGAGATATCTTCTTGATACCTTTAAAAAAGCAACGATAGATTCCTCGTTTCCGTCGGAGATGTTATCCGCCACCATAGTGACACTGCCAAAACCGGGTAAATCCCCAGATAAACCTCAGAACTTCAGGCCCATATCCTTATTAAATGTGGACCTGAAGGTCTATGCAAAAATCTTGGCGAATCGGGTCTCACTTACTCTCTCCACGTTGGTTAAAAATGATCAGGTGGGCTTTGTCCCGGGGCGCCAGGCGCCAGATGCTACCAGGAGGATCCTGAATTTGATTCATGCAGCCGAAATTTCAGGCGCTCCTTCTCTGCTTCTGACTCTTGATGCAGAGAAGGCCTTCGATAGGGTCCACTGGGGGTATCTGAGCCAGGTTCTCGATAAATTTGGTATTCTTGGTAATATTAACTCAGCCATCTCTGCCTTATATTCCAAGCCCTCTGCCATGGTCTACACTGAGGGTATGTTCTCTGACTCCTTTCACATTACAAATGGCACTCGTCAGGGGTGCCCGCTGTCGCCCCTGATCTTTGCCCTTTTAATGGAGCCTCTAGCTGAAGTTATACGCACGCATCCTCAAATAGCCGGTATTCAGACATCCAAAATCACACATTCCATCTCGTTATTTGCTGACGACGTAATTTTGACCTTAAAACAACCGTCTTCCTCCCTACAGGCAGTGCATGACACCCTCTCACAATTTAATACAATATCGTACTACAAAGTGAACTCTTCAAAATCCAGTATTTTGGCTATCAATGTCCCTGAAAAAACCAAATCGCTTCTGACGAAGCGATTTCCTTACCCATGGTCATCTGATCCTATTCAATACTTGGGAATTTACTTAACTTCGCCTAGCGCAAACACTTTCAAGGTAAATTTTCCGCCCCTCATAATATCAATTCAACAGGAACTTACAAGGCTGAAGAGGTTTTATTTATCGTGGATGGGCAGATTGGCGGCATATAAAATGCTGATTCTACCAAAGTTGTTGTACTATTTTAGGGCTTTGCCAATCGCCATTCCTAGGTCATTCTTCACCTCTGCCCAATCACAACTACATAAATTCGTATGGGGGGACAAAAAACCCAGATGCCCATACTCCTATCTTCTTAGGAAGAAGGATGTGGGCGGCATGGGTCTACCTGTTTTAAGAGATTACTACTTAGCGAGCATACTAGACCAAACTAAATTCTGGATTTGCCCACCAGTGGAAAAACAGTGGGCATAGATCGAGAGCTCTTGGCTTCCATCTGGTACCCCGTTCTCCACATTGTTGGCATCTCTCATAACCCCCCAGTCCTTTCATTCAACTTACCCTATAATTCAACTGGTTGTGGATACATGGAGAGACTTTGTCAGGGAAGGGGCGTTACTCCACCCCTCGACTGATATCCCTATCCCCATTCTGTCAGTTTGTTCACATGTACCAGATCTGGACCTGGGGATTTGGGGGCAGTTGGGTATAACTTTGCTCTCAGATTTAGTGGTCGGGGGTAATCTCCTCTCTTTCGAGTCGCTTATGCATAAATTTAAATTACCCAGTTCGGAATTTTTTACATATAGACGACTAGTTTCGTTTTTGTCCCAACACAAAGGTTCGATTACTCAAGTCCCGCGACAAGCGTGGGCGTTCTGGTCTGATGTCTCCAAAGTTAGAGGGGGTATTTCTTTATTTTACAATCTACTTCAAAACAAGAGCTGCTTTGTGAAATCCCCCCCGTTCCACAAATGGGAAAGTGAGCTCTCTGTAAAATTCTCAGATGATCAGTGGAAAACTGCAATCAAAAGTAACAATGGGTGCATCAGATCAGTTACGCACTGGGAAGTCTCACAAAAAATCTTGCTTCGGTGGTACTATACCCCTTACATTACGGCTAAATTTACTAAGGATGGTTCCAATACTTGCTGGAGAGGTTGCGGGAGAGTCGGCACTCTGTACCACATGCTTTGGGAGTGCCCTCTCCTCAGAGGCTTCTGGAGAGGGGTATTCTCCTTGGTTTCTAAAGTAACTGGAATACTGTGTATAGGATCTCCAGAGTTGGCTTTACTAAACTTAACCATTGATCAGTTCCCGCCTTCCTTGCGAATGTTGGTAACCCAGATTCTATCTTCAGCCAGACTATTGATAGCGAAATATTGGAAAAACCCCTGTCCTCCTGGCAAGGGAGAACTACTCAAGAAAATTGATGAAACATATAAACATGAGCAGCTACTGGCTAATATGGAGGGAAAGTTTTCTAGTTTTAGTTTCTTATGGTCCCCATGGACTAACCTCAGGAATATTGTGTAATTAAATATTTCTTTTTCTGTTGTTTTTCAATACGGTGCTAAAATTGCACCGTCTTTCACCTGTTTTTTCTTTCTGTGTATTGTGAAAATGCTACAGTTCTTTATTACAAAAAGGGGCTTGTCACCTTCTGGTGTCCAGGGTGTCACAGTGCACATTTTTGATGGTATGATGTGAATTGCAAATTGACTTATGTATGATTGACATTGTAATCATTTGTTCACCTTCTTTGTATACCTTGCAAGCCTTTCAATAAAAAATATTTAAAAAATAAAAAATAAAAAAAAAAAATAAATATATTTTGTGTAATGCTGCTGGCTTTGCTAAGTAATGCAGAACCTTGAACTCTGTAGGCACCATGAAAAAAATTGGTTTATTAGCCACAGCTCAAGGAACCCCTAGCAACCTCTGGAGGAATCCCAGGGTACCACGGAACGCTGGTTGAGAATGGCTGCCCTGGGCAGTCCAAAGCTTGCCCCCCCCCCCCCCCCCACTGATTTCTGGAGGTTTTTCACATAATCTAATACAGTGATGGCGAACCTTGGCACCCCAGATGTTTTGGAACTACATTTCCCATGATGCTCAACTACATTGCAGAGTACATGAGCATCATGGGAAATGTAGTTCCAAAATATCTGGGGTGCCAAGGTTTACCATCACTGCTCTAGTGGGATAACAATGAATTAAGTGGTGTGCACGTACGCTGCTAGATGGAGATGACCCATTGAGAAGACCCTCTATGGGGCAGCGATTGTTGTGAATGGCATCCTGTACTCTGTAAAGCACCCTGTAATATGCTAGCAATATTCCATATAAATATCAATCAGAACTTCTTTCATTTACAGTCTTCAGAATTGCTGCTGTACAACAGGCCCACTTTAAGAAGTCATGTCCTGTCCTGTTCACAGTGCTGGATTAAACTCTGTGGAGATGATTGAAACCTTGCCCCCCCCCCCCCTACTCCCTCACAGTTTTCTGGAGGTTACTCACACATGTGCTCTAGTGGGATAACTAGTACAAAGTAGGGGGGGGGGGTGGGACAAGATAGGTGCAGTTAGTACAAGGACATACCAAATTGAATAAAATCACAATTTATTAAAGTTACAAGAGTACATAAAAACAATATCATGCAATACATGAACAGCTTTATGGTCATTCAAGAAGTGTTCTTGTAGCTCCTATAGTTGTTCCCACATCTTAATCCTACGTGTTTCGCTTCATATCTTCCTCAGGGACAAATGTGGTTTTGTGGCTACTCTATGAATGAACAGAAAGCGAATTACAAACAATACATGAAATGTTATATCAGAAAATTCTAACACTGTACATAGCGTATACAATACATTTAATACATGGGATATAAATGGGATCATACCTCAATAATATAAAGTAAAATCCAGTTATTGCCAAGTGAAAAGAAATAGGAGTCTGTCCGGGTGGCCCAGAGGTATATTTATTGTATACGCTATCTACAGTGTTGCCATTTTCTGATATAACATTTCATTTAATGTTTGTAAACTCGCTTTCTGTTCATTCATATAGTAGCCACAAAACCATGTTTGTCCCTGAGGAAGCCACACGGTGAAACATGTAGGATTAAGATATGGGAACAACTATAGGAGCTACAATAATACTTCTTGACCGACCATAAAGCTGTTCATGTATTGTATAATATTGTTTTTATGTACCCTCATAACTTTAATAATTGTGATTTTATTCAATTTGGCACGTCCTTAACTAAGTCGTGTGCATGTCGGCAGCTAGACGGAGATGGCCATCACTACTGTATATTACACATATAAAGGCTGTGCCAACAATTTTTATAAACTGACAGCTAAAAAAAGATGATCTTTTACAAGACAAACTAATGCAGTGTTTCTCAATTCCAGTCCTCATGGCCCAGTAACAGGTCATGTTTTCAGGATTTCCCTCAGATGAAACAGCTGGGGTAATTACTAAGGCAGTGAAACTGATCAAATCACCTGTGCAAAATAATGGAAAGCCTGAAAACATGACCTGTTAGTGGGCCATGAGGACTGGAATTGAGAAACACTGAACTAATGTGAGCTTGATGTCTATGGTTATGCACTTTAGGTTGTTATTTATCCCTTTATCCGAGCACGCAACTGGCAGGCCGCAGGAAAAGAGGGGGGGGACGAGAGAGCGCCCCCCCCCTGAACCATACCAGGCCACATGCCCTCAACATTGGAAGGATGCTTTGGGGGTCTGTGACCCCTCAAAGCACCTTGTCTCCATGTTGATAAGGACAAGGGCCTCATCCCCACAACCCTGGCCAGTGGTTGTGGGGGTCTGCGGGTGGAGGCCTTATCAGAATCAGGAAGCCCCCTTTAACAAGGGGACCCCCAGATCCCGGCCCCCCTGTTTGAAATGGTAAGGGGGTACAAAAGAACCCCTACCATTTCACAAAGAAAGTTTAAAAGAATGTTAAAAACGACAAACACACTTTTGAAAAAATCATTTATTAAAAATAAAAAATTGTAAAAAAAGATTCCAGCGGTGGTAATCCACCCTTGCTATCCAGCGATGCATGATCATCTCTCCGGGGGCCAGCAGTGGCTGATCTGATCCAGCGACAGGTGATCTCTCCCTCCAGTCCATCGTCTGTCTCCACTGGCGGAGACACTGTGGGGATCCCGGCAGCCTGACATTTTTTTATATGAGGAGGGCGGGGCCACCCGTCACCTGACCACACACCCCTCTGACGCAGGGGGAAAAGCCTGGCTTCCCTAATGACGTGTGTGTAACCCCGCCCCTTCTGATGTAACGCAGGTTTCCTTTACATCAGAGGGGGCGCGGTCACACAGGGACAGTTTTTTTGTGCAGGGACAGTTCTAAGCACGGGAAACATGCGCCCCTTTACAGGCATACTATAGACACCCCCCAGGTACGAAATTTAAAGGAATATTGCACTTTTATTGTTTCACTTTAAGCATTATTAAAATCACTGCTCCCGAAAAAACGGCCGTTTGTAAAACTTTTTTTTGCATTGATCCATGTCCCCTGGGGATGGACCCAGGTCCCCAAACACTTTTTAGGAAAATAACTTGCATATTAGCCTTTAAAATTAGCACTTTAGATTTCTCCCATAGACTTGTACAGGGTGTTCTGCGGGTTTTCGAATTTGCAGCGAACACCCCAAATTGTTCACTGTTTCGCCGAACAGGCAATGTTCGACTCGAACTCAAAGCTCATCCCTATTGGGTACATTACATTAATGCAATATCTTCTCTATAGAGACTTTAATGTAAAATTTTCATTTATTTGAGTTGATTCATTTTTTTCTATCTTTTGTAAACAATTTAAGAAAGCTTCATTGTAATTTTCTGTCAAGATCAAATCAATACTATTTTGATCTGTTGTTGTGGGACCCTTAAATGGCCTGGAGGACATAGGTTGTTGCCTACTCTGCCTGTTTGCTAATCCAGCACTGTTACTATGTTTAAATTTTTGATGCTTGTTTTTGTCAATTAGTACAAATTTTAATGAGCTGGAAAGACATTTACATTTAAAGATTCACTCGTTCTGCAAAAATTTTGCAACCTCCATTATCTAAAGTCGAACATGATTATCAATTTGCATCCATTGCTTGGAAGGAAACCAAATGAACATTTCAAATATACAAATTTCGAATGGTTTTCTACAGGTCTATGGCCAGCATAAGTCCACCTTTTGCAAACAAAATAATAAATGCACATGGGGAGATTTACTAAAACTCGAGCACACAGAATCTGGTGTAACCGTGCATAGTTGCCCATCAGCTTATAACTTCAGCTTGTTCAATTCAAATTTGGCAAGAAAACCTGGAAGCTGATTGGTTTCTTTGCAGAGCTGCACCACATTTTGCACTCAACAGTTTTAGTAAATCTGCCACACAGTTTTGCAGAAAAAAGTATATTGATTATTTTTTTTGCAAGTGAGCCTGAAAAACCATTGCAAGTTCAATAGCCAGTGCGGCTCTTCTGTTTGATTCCGATCATGCACGGAATTTTGTATGTCGGAATTGTGTACACACGCTCGGAAATTTCCAACAACAAGTCTTGTCGGAAAATTTGAGAATCTGCTCTCAAACATTTGTTGGTGGAAATTCCGACAACAAATGTTCTATGTAGCATACACACAGTCAGACTTTCCGACAACAAGCTCACATCCAACTTTTGTTGTCGGAGAATCCAATCGTGTGTACGGCCCATCACAGTGAGTGTTGTTCAGAAAATTCCATCAATTCCAAAATTGAATGTTAAAGGCAAACAAGTCAAATCTTTGTCGGCATTATTGAATGTACTGATGGGAACAGACATAGGAACAGTTGTAAAAAAAACTATGGCCTGCTTAAGACTGAGAGTGGAAAATGTGATCGACATGTGCCGTCCGTTTTGTTCCGAATAAGAATTCGGACACATTTTTTCGGTACTCCGATGTATCCGAATTTCTGAATTACAGTACAAATGAATTTTAATGAATGCTCCAAATAAATAAATTAAATTCAACCGAATTTCCAAAATTAGAATCCAGATTCGAATCGAATTTCAAATCGAATTCCATTCAAATTCGAAAGGGAATTGGAACTGTAAACATATTGCTGAAATCAAAGACTGTGTGTCTCATTAGTGTACCAATTTTTTAAGCCAAAAGTGATTTAAACATTGATTTTAATCATTTGGTGAAGATTTTTCTTTTATTTGTTCATGCTGCATATGTAAAATTGATAAAAAGAAACCAGTAATATATTTATATATTTGAAATCATTTGTATTTGCCATTATTTTTTCTCAGCTGTGTAAAACTTCTGCACAGTGTTGTACATAGTAAAATGTTGAATAAGATATTACTTATATTAATTAGAACACTTCACATTATTTAACCACTTCCCACCCGGCCTCTGCACATAAACGGCCAGGTGGGCGCTCTTTCCTTCTCAGTGGACGTTCAGGAACGTCCCTCCAAAGAAGGCGGACTGCGCACGCGTGTGCCCGCGCATCAGCGCGATCCCGATGCGCTCGTGTCACCCGGACACTGCGCATCTCTGATCGGCAGGAGGGCTCTATGATTGGCCCTCCTGATCACATGGCGGACATGTCCAATCACAGCCATCATGTGATGTAAACAGAGAGCCAGTTGCTAGGCGATCGACTCTCCTCTCTTCAAACAGAAGTTGTCAGTGAGGAGAGGAGAGCGGATCGCTGCAGCCGGCTGGTGATCAGTGAGTATGAGTTGTTTTTTACAGCTTTTTACCCACTGATCACCAATGTAAAACACACATGTAAAACATGTACACAATGTAAAACACACATGTCCCCACATAGTAAAAACCCTGCCCCCCACAGATTTAAAGTGGATGTAAACCCAATTTTTTTTTGTTGATGTCATAAAGTAGAGTATACGATTTCCTATCATTTAAGCCCAGTCTTGCCACTAAGAGTCAATCCATCTCTGAGCAATCCTCTTATTGTTCAGTGAGATAAATCTTGACAAACAGAGAAAAACTTTGCAAATCCTCCCCCTTGCTGTGAGTGACAGGTGATTTACATATCTCGTGCATAGCCTAAGAGACATGCATTATTTTTTAATTCCCTCCCACTCCTTTCTTCTGCTGCTCTGCAAGGATTGGCTGTTCCACACCTCAGCATGATTGGGCATGCTGAAGTCATGTGGGGACTTTTCTGGGTTTTGACTGGATGTTAGTGATCATAGCAGAATTTCAGTGTAAGAAATACACAGGAGAAAATGCATGTTGATAAGGGGAGTATAGAGGTGGGTGGGGAGTCTACTGACATCACGACTCCACCCACTGAGCTCCAGACAACAGACCCACCCACAAAATCTGCAGTTTTTTGGGTCTCATAGCAGACAGAGGGGAGACATTTGACAGATAAGTATACATGCAGGAGGCATGTATATCCTTCTAGATAACCACTATTGCAGTAGTTTAGAAAGGATGAGAGTGGGTTAACATCCACTTTAACAGGAAAATCACATGTCCCAATGATCATCTGCATACATATGCCTGTGATCAACTGCGCACATCTGTACATGATCATTTGTGTACATCTGTCTGTGATCACACAAACCAATTATTATACACTTAACGGGATTTTTTTTACCAAAGACATGCAGCAGAATACATTTTGGCTGTAATTTATGACAAAATTCGATTTTATTGGATTTCTTTTAAAATAGAAAGAAGAAAATATTGTTGTTTTTTTTTCCCAAATTTTCACACTTTTTTTGCTTATATTGCAAAAAATAAAAAACGGAGTCGTGAATAAATGCCACCAAAAGAAAGATCTATTTGTGCCAACAAAATAATAAAAATTTCATTCAGGTACAATGTAGCACAATTGTCATTGAAAGTGCAAGAGCTCTGAAAGCTGAAAATTGGTCTGGGCAGGAAGAGGGTGAAAGTGCCCATTATTTATGTGGTTAAATAAACTTTTTATCAAAGTTGCAGTAAACGTCCGACATGCACCGTTTAGGAGATATTTACTGTACATGCAGCCGGTGACATTGTGTGCCGCTCCTTCAGAGCCCTGTGCCGTGAATGGTGGCTCCCGCATGCATGCATGGGAATGATGTCATCCCGGCTCTGGCCAGTCACAGAGCTGGAGTCTGTGAACCCAGAAGCAAGACGGGTGAAGATGGAATCGGCTTCCAGCGATGACATTGCATCACTGGAATGCTTAGTTTTCAGGTACGTTTCACATAATGTGCTAGCTACTATGCGATACATACTAGCACATTATGCCTTTACCTTGCAGGTAAGAAAAAGGAAACATCCAGCGGTTTACAATCATTTTAACACAAACAGGATCAATGTGTATAAATAACAACCAAATGTTAGGTCACTCTGAGCTCCAGAGATCCTGTGTGGCAATTGTCCAGAACGACAACCATCACTGCCGGCCTCCACTGATGTGGCCTTTATTATGGCAGAGTGGCTAGATGGAGATGGAAGCTAGACATGTGCAGAATGATAACATTTGCTTTGATTCATTATTTACAGAAATTAATTTTGTTAATTTAATCTGTTTAATTCATTTTTAGAATTCGTTTCATTTATTCGTATTTGAATCAATTTGAATTTTCGAATTCGGATCGATTAGAAAAGTTTTCGAATACTTCTTAAATTCAAATCGTTTTCAAATTTGAAAACTTTTTAAATTCGAAGAGTTTTCTAAATCGAATAGTTTTCCAGTTTCCAAAGAGAATAACATTTAAGGAATAGAATAGAAAAATATTTACTAGAATAGAAAAGAATATAGCAGAAAACAAAATAATAGAATATAATAGAATAAAACAGAACAAAATAGGATAGAAAATAAAAGAACAGAATAGAATGGAATAGAATAAGGGGATTAGAATAAAAAAAAGGAATATAATTAAATAGAAAGATTATAACCATCTTCTGAAATTGGAATAGAATAGAAAAAATTGAGTTTAAAAAAAAATAGGATAAAATAGAAATAATATAATCATTTTCCAAAATTCAAATAGAATCAATTTGAATTTGTATAGAAAAGAATAGAGTAGAATAGAACAGAAAATAACACAATAGTGTAGAAAAAAACTGAATAGAATAGAATGAATATATCCATCTTCCTATTCTAATCTTTTATTTTATTTTCTATTCAAATTCAAATTGATTCTATTTGAAATTCGGGAAATGGTTATATTTTTTCTATTCTATTCTATTCTATTGTTTTTTTAATTATATTATTTTTCTAGTTTTTTTATTCTATTCTATTCTATTATTTTATTTTCTATTCTATTATTTTCTATTCAAATTCAAATGTATTCTATTTGAAATTCGAATTTCGGAAGATGGTTATATTCTTTCTTTTCTATTCTAGTCTATTGTTTTTTCTATACTAGTCTGTTATATTCTATTCTATTCTATTCTATTCAAATCTATTATTTTCTGTTCTATTCAAATCCGAATTGATTCTATTTGAATTTAGGGAAATGGTTATATTCTTTCTATTCTATTCTATTCTATTGTTTTTATTAATTCTATTCTTTTTTATTCTATTATAGTCTATTCTATTATTATTTTTTCTATTCTATCCTTTTCTATTCTATTCTTTTCTTATGTAGTTAAATTCAAATTTATTCTATTTGAAATTCAAATTTCAGAATACGGTTATATTCTTTTTATGTTATTCTATTCTATTTGTTTCTACTATATTCTATTCTAGTCTGTTCTTTTATTTTTTATTTAATTTTGTTCTTTTTTAATCTATTATATTTGATCCTTTTATTTTCTGCTATATTATTTTTTTATTCTATTTTTTTTCCAATTACATTCCTTTATTTTCTATTATATTTTATTCTCTTTGGAAATTGGAAAAGTAATTGAATTTGAAAACTATTCGAATTTGAAAACTATTTGAATTCAAAAAATGATTAAAAAATTATTCAAATTTGAATTTCGTCCAATTTTTTTTTTGTTATTTTCGGATTTGTTTAAATTGGGTACTATTGTAATAATTTGGAAATTCAGATACATCCACTGAAGTCCATCTTCTGCATATACAAGTGATGGCTTATCTCCCGTGGTAGGTTGTACCCCCTGTGGTCTCCATTTTTCCCTGGTGACCAGTTGTTGATGCTCCTACTGCATAATCTCCCTTGCAAGTGACTGTAGTATAGTATAGTATGCGGGGAGGTATTACAGACGGATAGGTGTTTCAGCTTAATATTGCAACAGAGGTAAGACATATGACAGATGGCGGAGCTTTTAAGGAGGGGGGAGAAGATGGGGGGCAGTGGAGGGAGGGGGTTGTATGCAGAGGAAAGAGCTACTATTTGATGCCATTTGGCAGGTATGTGAGTGTGGCGGGCATGGGTTCCTGCACCTATTCTCTAAGAAAAAAAGCCCTGTGCATTGTCATGCCTCAACATGCTTTTCCCATAGCTCCCAACTGTCCGTGATTCCGAGGGACTGTCTCTGATTTGGAGCAATGCCCCTCTGTCCCTTATTCCTCCTCATGTGTCCCTCATTTTTGTCTGATCCATATAGTTTGTATATAAAATGCACTTTTTATCTTTCAAAAAGTGTTTCCAGCGGTAAACCTTTCTTGTACAAAGATTTTTATTGGTAACAAGCAAGAGACAAAACAATCACTGTCAGGCCCCTTTCACACGGGGCGGATCAGTAAAGATCCGCCCCGTGATGATCCGCTCGCTCAGCGGGGATCGCTCCGTTGTCCCCGCTGAGACGGCTGCGGACAGGGCGGTCTCCGCACACTGTGCGGGGACCGCCCTGTCAGCTCTCCGCTCTCCTCTATGGGGATCGGACGAGCACGGACCGTGTGTCCGTGTTCATCCGATCCGCTCTGCAGACGGACAGAAAAATAGGATTTTCCTCCGTCTGCAGAATCGGACATTTGCGGAGGCGGACAATAGCGGGTGTCTGCGGATGCTCATCCGCAGACACCCGCTATCCCATAGGGATGAATGGATGTCCGTATTTCATCCGCAAACGGATGGATGAAATACGGACATACCATCAGCATGTGTGAAAGGGGCCTAACGCATACAATTTTTGACTAGAACATACTAGCAGAGTAATTGCATATGGCTGGGTGAGAAAAAAACATCAGAAAAGTAAAGTGTACAACTCAACAGGACAATTAGTTTGGTACAAACAAGTATACAATAACAGATGTATTAGGGGGGGGGGGGGGCATAAGCCCGCTAGTAATAACGAATAAACTCAAGGAAGTTTACTCTGCCCGGATCCAACTGGGCAACAGTAATGGTGATATGAAGTATAAATCAGGCTTCATTACCAATGGGGTATAGGGAGGAGAAGGGGGAGGTAGAAGGGAGAAGAAGAAGAGAGGGAGAAGAGAAGAAAAAAGGGGGGAGCAGGGTGAGAGATAGGCTACAGTAGTAAGTAGAGTGGAAAGAGAGTGGAAGAAGGAAGAAGAGAATGCTGGTCAGGTGGCTCTCAGGGACCGCAAAGAAACGAGGGCCTTCTACATATGTCAGGGGGTAGGACTCAGGGCTCCAGGAGGCGGCTGTCGAAGCCCGGGGGGGGGGAGGAACCTGTCCAGCCAGGGGTGCCAAATTTTAAGGTGCTGAGGAATCTTGTCTAGGATTGTGGCTTCAATTTTACTGTGTATCATTGCCTGGGTGACTCTATTTTTAACTTCCGTAGTATTCAAGGTTGGGGACTTCCAGGCTCTTGCTAAAGCGGTAAACCTTTCATCCAATTTTTAAATTGCTGCAATTGTAAATTTTAAAAGCCAATATAAAATTTATAGTAGTGGTAAAAAAAAAAAAAGCCCTTGTGGATTTAATAAACTTTTTTTGTTATTTCTACTTTAAGGGGGTGTGGCAGGGGGAGTGTCCTATGCTTACATACGTTTGTTAGTAGGTGTCCCTCATTCCCATCTCAAAATGTTTGGGGGCTTTTCCTTTGTACAGAGAAACATAATCACACTACTTGCTGATGTGTATATTTCCTGGTGAATTTCTCTATGAAGTCACTGCAGTTATATTTATAGGTGTTATTCCAGCCAAGACATTTGATTTCAATTTAACCACTTGCTTACTGGGCACTTAAACCCCCCTCAGTCCCAGACCAATTTTCAGCTTTCAGCGCTGATGCACTTTGAATGACAATTGCGCGGTCATACAACACTGTACCCAAATTAAATTTTTATCATTTTTTCCCACAAATAGAGCTTTCTTTTGGTGGTATTTAGTTACAGCTCGGAGTTTTATTTTTTGCTAAACAAACAAAAAAAGATGCAAAAAATAAAATAAAAAATCATGTTTTAAGTTTGTTATTAAATTTTGCAAACGGGTCATTTTTCTCCTTCATTGAAGTGCGCTGATTAGGCGGCACTGATAGGCTGCATTGGTGGGCACTGATGGGCTGCATTGGTGGGCACTGATAGGCTGCATTGGTGGGCACTGATAGGCTGCACTGGTGGGCACTGATATGCATAGTTAAGGCGGCACTAATAGGCACAGACAAGGCGGCACCAATGGGCACAGATAAGGCGGCACTGATGGGCAAAGATGGGCACAGATAAGATGGCACGGATGGGTGGCACGGATGGGTGGCACGGATGGGTGGCACGGATGGGCACTGATAGGTACCACTGATAGATGGGACTGATGGGCACTGATAGGTGGCTCTGATAGGTGGCACTGCTGGGCACTGATGGGCAGCACTGCTGGGCACTGATGGGCGGCACTGCTGGGCACTGATGAGCGGCACTGGGGTGCAGCACCTTTGAGGCAGATTGTGGGCACTGTGGGTGGCACTGTGGGTGGCACTGCTGGGTGGCACTGTGGGCACTGCTGGGTGGCACTGTGGGCACTGCTGGGTGGCACTATGGGCACTGTTGGGTGGCACTGACGGGGGGCACTTACTTTTTATTAGGGTGGCACTGCAGGGGGCAGGTGGGCACTGGCAGGGGGCAGGTGGGCGCTTGCATTGCTGGCCGTGATCAGGACTGATGTCACGATCACGGCCGCCGGTGATCGGCTTTTTTTTTTCTCCTCGCGCTGTCAGCGCGAGGAGGAATACTAGCCGATTACCGGCTCCGTTATATCACCTGATCAGCTGTCATTGGCTGACAGCTGATCACGTGATAAGGGGTCGGGATCGACCCCTTGAACGGATCGGTGATCAGGCGAGTCTCATGGACTCGCCGATCACAGAGCGCGCCGCGCAGCGCCCCTCAGGGGGCGCGCAGGCCGCTCGTACACGGGACTACGTCTATTGACGTCGTCCCGGAAAAGGAGATCCGCGCTGTAGCCGTCATTTGGCTATAGCGCGGATCTCAAGTGGTTAAAAACGGTGAGGAAATGTTAGTAGATCATCTGTTACTGTCTGAATACCTCCATTAACCACTTAAGGACTGGGCCACTTTCTGAGATTTTTTGTTTACAAGTTAAAAACAGTTTATTTTTCAAAAAAATTACTTAGAACCCCCCAACATTATACATTATACATTTTTTTCTAACACCCTAGAGAATAAAATGGTGGTTGTTGCAATACTTTCTGTCACACCGTATTTGCGCAGCAGTCTTAAAGAGGAAGTAAACCCTGATGGGTTTACTTCCTCTTTTTTTCCCTGCAAAGGTAAAGCATAATGGACTACTATGCATCGCATAGTAGTCCATTATGTGTCACTTACCTGACACAGGAGCCAGCGAAGTCGCCGCTGTCCCCTGTAGTCCGCCGCATCCATGTTGCTGGTGGCGTCTCGCAGCTCCGTCGAATCACAGCGGCGCAACCGCGATGACGTCACTCCCGCGCATGCGCACGGGAGTCGCGTCTCGCAGCTCCGCCGCTGCCATACGGCGAAGCCGCGATGACGTCACTCCCGCGCATGCGCACGGGAGTCGACAAATTAGGCAAATCTATTCTTGGATTTGCCGCATTTAGTGCGCCTGCGCGCCGCTGTCTACGGCGCATGCGCCGTAGACAGCGGTGCCCATTTTCGGGCAAATATCTCCTAAACCATATAGGTTTAGGAGATATTGCTTGGACCTACAGGTAAGCCTTAATCTAGGCTTACCTATAGGTCCAAGTTGTTTGGAAGGGTTTACTTCCTCTTTAAGCCCCATACACACTATCAGTTTTTCTGCTGAGTTTTTCCTTCAGGTTTACCAAAACCATGTAGTACAAGGGCCTGCCTGACTGCATACAAATTGAAACGCCTAAGATGTGACCTCCTATTATATGGTTTTGGTAAATCTGAAGGAAAAACTTAGCAGAAAAACTGATAGTGTGTATGGGGCTTTACAAGCGCCCTTTTGCTGGAAAAAATACACATTTTTGAATTAAAAAAATAAGACAACAGTAAAGTTAGCCCAACTTTTTTTTTTTTTTTTTTTCAATTTTTTTTTTAATATTGTGAAAGATAATGTTATGCCGAGTAAATTGATACCCAACATGTCACGCTTTAAAATTTCGCCCGCTCATGGAATGGAGACAAATTTTTACCCTTAAAAATGTCCATAGACGACGTTTAAAAAATTCTATAGGTTGCATATTTTGAGTTACAGAGGAGATCTAGGGCTAGAATTATTGCTCTCACTCTACTGATCGTGGCAATACCTCACATGTGTGGTTTGAACAGGGTTTTCATATGCCGGCGCTACTCACATATGCGTTCAGCACGCAAGCTCATCGAGACGGGGTGTGTTTAAAAAAAAATGTTTTTCTTATTTATTGTACCTTTTATTTTATTTTTTTACACTGTTTTAAAAAAAAAAATGGTATGCCACTTTTATTCATAGGGCAAGGAATTTAAACATCCCTTGTAATAGAAAAAAAAGCATGAAAGGACCTCTTAAATATGAGATCTGGAGTCAAAAAGACATCAGATCTCATATTTACACTAAAATGCAATAAAATAAATAAATTGTAATTTAAATAATAAAAATTGCCCTTTAACCACTTTCAGACCGGACCAATTTGCTGGTCAAAGACCAGACCACTTTTTGCGATTCGGCACTGCGTCGCTTTAACTGACAATTACGCGGTCGTGCGACATGGCTCCCAAACAAAATTGACGTCCTTTTTTTCCCACAAATAGAGTTTTCTTTTGGTGGTATTTGATCACCCCTGCAGTTTTTATTTTTTTGCGCTATAAACAAAAATAGAGCGCAATAAGCGATTATTGATTGGTTTGCGCAAAAGTTATAGCGTTTACAAAATAGGGATAGTTTTATAGCATTTTTATTAAAAAAAATGTATTATTTTTTTTTTACTAGTAATGGCGGCGATCAGCAATTTTTATTGTGACTGCGACATTGTCGGGGACCCATCGGACATTTTTGACACATTTTTGGGACCATTGTCAGTTATACAGCAATCACTGCTATATAAATGCAGTGATTCCTGTGTAAATGACACTGGCAGTGAAGGGGTTAACCAGTGGGTGGCAGTGTAGGGGTTAAGTGTTCCTAGGGGTGTGTTACTAACTGTGGGGGGGTTGGGCTTTCATTTAGTGAACACTGATCTCTGCTCCAATCACATGGAGCAGAGATCAGCGTCACTAGTTGCTAGGCAGAATGGAGAAATGCTGTTTACTCGGCATTTCCTCCATTCGGCCATTCCGTGAGACGATCGCGGGGATGCCCGCGGCGATCGAGTCCGCGGGTCCCCGCGACCGGACTCACAGGGGTCCCGACCAGCGCGGGAGCGCGCCGCCGGCGGCGCGCTCCCGATGGCAGGGCGGCATTGAATATTGGACGTACCTGTACGCCAATATGCCTGCCTGTGCCATTCTGTCGACGTACATCGTCGTGCGCTGGTCGGGAAGTGGTTAAGAGCTATGGGCGGAAGTGATGTTTTGACATCGCTTCTGCCCTGCAATGATATGGAGATGGGTGGGGGCCATCTTCCATCTTCTCCTCACTAGTCTCCATACCCAGCAAGGAAGAGGATCCAATTGCTTCCGCCGCTGCCAACAGCTCCGGTAAGCGGTGGGGGCACCGGAGTGCGGCGGGGGGCCCTCTCTCGCCACTGATAAAAGTGATATTTAATAGGGGGGATAGCATTGCGCTCAGAGTCCACCTAGGTGTGTTAGAAAAGCAAATGAATATTAGCTTTTCTAACACTGAACCGCCTCTCCGCCAATCAGGAAGTGCGGGTCTGTTACCCATTTCCCGATTGGCTAGAAGGTTAGGCAATCCTATTGGAGGCCTAGGAGGAGGGGAGGAGACGCATGGCGAAAGCCGCCTAGATCTCAGAAGGGAAGAGGACACAGGGGACACTGCAAGATGCCCACCGCAGCCTGTCCCCCTGCCCCATGATCCTCGATGTGCACGCCAATCGGGTAAGTGCCAGTGGACCAACAAACGGTGGGGGGGTTGAGGTGCCACGGAGGTGGTTGTTTGCTGCCCCCCCCAAACAAATAACCACCAGCCGCCACTGTCTGGATCCCCGTTTTCTCTGCACATTCAGCATAGCTCCCAACTGTCCCTGATTTGGAGGGACTGTCCCTGATTTGGAGAAATGTCCCTCCGTCCCTCTTCCCTCCTCATTTGTCCTTCATTTTAGTCTAATCTATATAGCTGTATATAAAATGCACTTTTTATCTATCAAAAAGTGTTTCCCAGCACTAAACCTTTCATCTGATTTCTAAATTGCTGCATTTGTAAATTCCAAAAGCCAATATAAAGGAATAGTAGTGATAAAAAAAAAGCACTTGTGGGTTTAACCAATCTTGTTTTTTGTACAATTCTCCTTTAAGGGGGTGCGGCCATGGGGTGTGTCCTATGCCTTCATACCTTTGCTGATAGGTGTCCCTCATTCCCATCTCAAAAAGTTGGGAGATATGCATTCAGTACTGGAATTGATTGTCACTTGGACAGAAGGTGAGGGGAATTTCCTTTTAGGCCGGGTTCACACCGCTGCGATGCAGGAACGCCGCGAATCCGCGGTGTTTTCCCGCATCGCATTACTCCCGCCGGCAGTTCACACTGCCCTATGCGGACGGCTGGGAGTGTCAATGTTATGTTAATGACACCCCCAGATCCGTCCGCATATCGCAGTGCGATCTGCCGACTCGCACAGGAATCGGATCGCATGGTGTGAACACCCATGCGATCCGATTCTGTTGCGGACCAAAAAAAGGGTCCAATGCGAGTTTGCTGCGGGAGCGATGCGAATTAAGCCATACTATCTGTATGGCTGAACTCGCATCGCTACGGAGATCGGATGTGATTTGCGGTGCGAATCACATCCGGATCTCCCCCCGCAGCAGTGTGAACCCAGCCTAAAGGGACAAAGATAACAATATTTTCCACTCTACATAGAAAAAAATAGAAAAAAGGTCTTGGCTGGATTCTGCGTAAAGCTGATCTCCAGACTGATATATGAAAAAATAATGCAGCTTTATATTTATTATTACATCATTGCATTTTTTAAACTTGGTATTATTATTAGTCATTGTATTATAGAGAATGTATATAGCACCAACAGTTTGTACAGCCAGGGCCGGTGCTACCACTAGGCAAACTAGGCAGTGCTGCCTAGGGGCGCCCAGCCGCTGGTTTCCCTCCAGGTTTGCATGCTCTGCAGGCTACAGCATGTAACTAACTCAGTCTGACCAGTAGTGTAATTAGAGGTGCAGCGCAGCACTGGAGCCAACGCTAGAGGAAGCAGAGCTGATGCTTCCTGTATAGCGGCGCCTTCTATCACATGGGCAGGGTGAAGGGGGTGAAGCTGATGGGGCAGTAAAATAAGGTTCCACCTAGGGTGTCAAAAATCCTTGCACCAGCCCTGTGTACAGCGCTTTACACTCTGAAGGCAGACGGTACAGTTACAATACAATTCAATACAGGAGGAATCATATACAGAATTCAATACATGAGGAATGGTATGAGCCTCCTGCAGTTTTCTGTACAGTCTGTACAGCAGAGCTAAGAGATAGGGAGGGAGAAACAGCACAAAGAGACTTCCTGATATGTTGCAGTGTAAGGGCCCTTTTTGATCAATTCTTGATGCGTTTTTTGACATTTAAAAGGCAGAATAAAAATGCATGGAAAAACATTACCATTTAAAGCTGCATTCACACTACAGAATTTTGAACAGCGGGCAGATTTGCCACGAATGTGCCCGCGATTTGAAAGCATTGATTTATGAATGACAAATATGATGGAACTCGCATTTGGGATGCCATTCATTTGAATGACACCTTAAATCGCAGTGTGGGTCTACCGCGATTGTTGCACGATAAAACGTGCTGCAATCGTGGCAATCTGCATCGCAGAAAGCACGTCGCCCAAAAGGAGCTCCTGGAACTTTTTTTGGGTGATGTGCTTCCTGCGGTGTAGATTTCCGCGATTGCAACACGTTTTATCGCTCGACAATCGCAGCAGACCTTCATCGCTATACGTCATGCCCGCGATTCAAAACGCTGTAGTGTGAATGCAGCCTAAATCCTCTGGAACTTTTTACATCGATGTACTGCAGGTGCGGGCATCTTTAAAAGTCCTGCATGCCGCATTTTTGGCGGAAGTTTAAAAAGCGCACCAAAAAAGTACCTCCCACTAAAATGATTGGAAAATGCATTAACCACTTCCCATCCGGGCCAATTCTGGCACTTCGCTCCCACATGTAAAAATCATCAAGTTTTGCTAGAGATTTTACTCAGATCCCCCAAACATTATATATGTTTTTTAGCAGAGGCCCAAGAGAATAATGTCACACAGTATTTGCACAGCAATTTTTCAAATGCTTTTTTGGGGAAAAAAACATGAATTAAAAAAAAAGAGTAAAGTTAGCCCAATTTTTTTTGTATAATATGAAAGATGATGTTACGCCGAGTAAATAGATACCTAACATGTCATGCTTTAAAATTCGTGGAATGGCGCCAAACTTTGGTACTTAAAAATCTCCATAGGCAACATTTTACATTTTTTTACAGCTAACCTGCTTAGAGTTACAGAGGAGGTCTTGTGCAAGAATTATTGCTCTCGCTCTAACAAGCGTGATGATACCGCACATGTGTGATTTGAACGCCGTTTGTATATGTGGGCGTGACTTATGTATGTGTTCACTTCTGTGCACGAGCACACAGAGACAGGGGCGTTTTAAATTTTTTTTTTTTATTCTTTATTTTACTTTTATTTATTTTATTTTTTTACACTTTCTTTTTAAAAAAAAATGTTGATCACTTTTATTCCTATTACCGGGAATGTAAACATCCCTTGTAATAGAAATAGTGCATGACAGGTCCTCTTTATGGAGACATGTGGGGTCTCCATTCTGAAAAGGCTGAGATGAAAAAATAAAAAAAAACTCTATGTGCCTTTCCAGCCGCGTCCCCGCCACTGTTTACTTCCTGCCAGCCCAGACGTGATGTCATAATGCCGGGCCAGGCCTCTGAGGCTCTATGCTCAACTTCCTGGGAAACCGATTTGTTCTCTGGCTCGCCGATCACAGGGGCGAGGCGGGAGAAGCACCGGAGAGCAGCAGGAGTGGGGGAGGACGTCCCCTACCGCCGCCTGTAAGAACGATCAAGCAGCTGAACTGCCGCTATGATTGTTCTTTTTTTTAATAATCACTTTTTCTTTATTAAGACAGATTTCAACAGATTTTGTTATATGGCCGCCCGCCATATAACAAAATGACGTCAACAAAGTGGTTGCGATATCCTGACTGGATGTCATATGAAGTCGCCAGGATATCAAGCCGCTGTGTGCCCCCGGGGGGGACATAGCAGCGATCGTTGTTGCGGCGTGTCCTGATAGAGACTCTTTACCACGTGATCAGCCGTGTCCAATGTAAACATGAAGAGCGTCTGACAGACGTGAGTAGAGGAGAGCCGATCGGCTGCTCTCCTGACAGGGGGGGTCTGTGCTGGGTGTTTATCAGCGAAGCCCCCCCCTTGGATGCCCGCCCAGCACCACCAGGGATGGCCACCAGACCAAACCACCAGGTATGCCACCCTAGATCACCAGGGAAATCCCAATCAGTGCCCAGGCATCTGCCAATCAGTGCCAAAGAAAAATGCCTGCCAGTGCCACCTGTGATGCCTATCAGTTAAATCTATCAGTGCCAGCCATCAGTGCCCATCAATGCCAATCAGTGCTGCCTTTCAGTGCCCATCAGTGCCGCCTATCAGTGCCCATCAGTGCCCAGCAGTGCCATCTATCAGTGCCACCCATAAGTACCCATCAGTGCAGCCTTTCAGTGCCCAATAGTGTCACCTATCGGTGCCCATCAGTGCCCACCAGTGCCACCTATGAGTGCCCATCAGTGCTGCCTATCAATGCCCATCAGTGCCGCATATCAATGCCACCTATCAGTGCCTCCTATCAGTGGCCATCATCAGTGCCCATCAGTGCCACCTCATTGTTGCCGCCTTATCAGTGCCCACCAGTGAAGGAGAAAACTTGCTTATTTACAAAATTTTATAACAAAAACAAAGAAAAACTTTTTTTCAAAATTTTTGGTCTTTTTTTATTCGTTTAGCAAAAATTTAAAACCGCAGAGGTGACCAAATACCACCAAAAGAAAGCTCTATTTGTGGGAACAAAGTGATAAAAAAGTAATTTGAGTACAGTGTAGCATGGCAGTGCAATTGTCATTTAAAAAGCGACAGCTCTGAAAGCTGAAAATTGGCCTGGGCAGGAAGGGGGGAAAGTGCCCTGTACTGAAGTGGTTAAAAATGTGGTATGTTTTTGGTGCATTTAAAAAAAAAATCTAATATTCAAGGTTCACAGGTGCATGCTGGGACTCATAAATCCACAAACGCATTGAAAAGGCATCAAAAATGTGATATGCCACGCATTTTTTAAGGGCACTAAGCAGGCTGATAGGAGGAGAGAGCAGAGTGACCTAGAGTTAAACTCATCAGTGTGCTGCTTTTTCTATTTACCGTCCATTTACAAGGTGGGGGTTGCAGCAGAAAAAGATCAGCTCACCTCCCCTGCTAAGATAGGGCTGTTTTGTGCGGCGGAGTTGTGTAAATTTCAGGACTGGATGGGCAAAAATACAAATGAAATCAAACAGCTCTTCTATCTGCACTTCCTCTGCGTGTTTAGCTGTTTGCTCAGCCGTAATGCCTTCTCCAGTGGTCCTGAACAATTTCCATTGCGCTCGGAAACATGTGTTGTGCAGGCTTTTGGAGCCATACACGTGATTTATGCCATTTTGCCTTCAGTGCTACAACTTAAATCTCTTAATGGTTTCTCTAGAGCAAAAAAAGACACTTTATTACCCAAAAAAATAACATTTGCGAAAAAGTGCCAACATTTCCCCAATGAGCGTGTATGTGTGTGTGTGTGTTTGTCTTTATCAGATGGTCAGGGGTTCAGAGTAAATCACCATGAGACAGTCTCAAGCATGAACCTCTATGGCTCATGAACAAACTCTTCCTTTTCCTTAACTTCATCTTGTTTTCTTGCCCCAGGCAAAAGACAGCACAGGACTGTTGTTTTATTCTACCGTCGTCACCGGGAAGAAAGACATTTTTCTGTCCCGAAGAACCAATATTTGAACAGCCCATTGGGTGCATGCAAATGAAAACAGAAAGAAAATAACACATTAACTGGCAGATATACGCACCGGCGGAGCGACTGGGGAAATTTTGTTTAGGAACAGCGGGCGTTTGTCCTGTCGCCCCCCATTGTTCCGTGACGGAAGGAGAGCAGGGCCAGAACGGAAAACATTAAACATAAGACAAATGTCTTCCTTGTGGAGCCATCTTGCCACTTCAGGACTGGTCATTGGTCATTTTTTAGACATGGATACCGCCGAAAAATTTGTTAGTTTTTGTTATCATTTCATTCGTTGTTTTTTTTTTTTTTTTTCAAGTCATTCGTTATGATCGCAATTCATAAATTCATAGATTCGTAAATTTGAAAATACGAAAATTCGTAATTTTCGTATATTAGAAAATTTGGAAATTCGAAAAAAATCGTAAAATAAGAAAGAAAATCAGAAAGATCGAAAATTTGAAATAATAATAACTATTAAATTATAGGTATTAGAATTTCCTTTCATATTTGACTGTTAGTGAACGTAACGAATACGAATTTATCCAAACTTACGAATTATCCGAAATAACGAATGCCGCTAAACAAATGGAACAAAACAAATATGTTTTTATTATTATTGTTATTTATTATTATTAATTTGTTACTTTTCATTCATTTAGATGCAGCACTCGTTATTTTCAGATAATTCATAACTTTGGATAAATTCATATTTGTTACGTTCACTAACAGCCAAATTTGAAAGGAAATTCTAATACTGATAACTTAATAGTTAGTTATTAATTCAAATAGTATGTGGCGCTACCCACGCTGGGGAGATCCCAAATAATCAATAAAAATTAAGTAAAAAATTGGAATGAATATAAAAAAACTTTTTTTATTTTCATTCCAGTTTTTTACTTAATTTTTATTGATTATTTGGGATCTCCCCAGGGTGGGTAGCGCCACATACTCGTGCATTAGTTACCCCCCTTGTTTTTTTTTTATTAATAGTTAGTTATTATTTCAGATTTTGACATTTTTGGGTTTTCCGATTTTCTCATTTTTGAATTTACGAAATTTACAAATTTATTCTGAAAAATTAGGGAGGTGTCCCAGAAGATTGCACGGAGGGAGGGGGGAGAGGTGATCTTCCTTCCGGTTCTGCGTAAGGAAGATTGCGGGAATAAGTGGGAGCTGGATGCCTCTAAAAAGAGGATTCATGCCGTGACTGCCGGATCCCGCGTGCATGCACGGTAGTGACGTCATCGTGGCTGCAGCCAATCGCAGCGCCAGAGCTGCAAACCCAGAAGTAACTTCGGTGGAAGATGTCCGCTCTGTACTTGGAGTGCCGATGCCAATCCAGGGCATCAAAAAATATATAAAAAAATGTTTTTTTTCCTCACTTTAGGCCGATACGTATTCTTCTACATATTTTTGGTAAAAAAAAAAATCGCAATAAGCATTTATTGATTGCTTTGCGCAAAAGTTATAGCGTCTACAAAATAGGGGATAGATTTATGGCATTTTTATAAAAATTTTTTTTTTTTTACTAGTAATGGCAGCGATGTACAATTTTTAATTGTGACTGCAACATTATGGTGGACACAATTTTGACACATTTTTGGGACCATTGTCATTTTTACAGCGATCAGTGCTATAAAATTGCACTGATTACTGTAAAAATGACACTGGCAGTGAAGGGGTTAACCACTAGCTGGCTGGGGAGGGGTTAAGTGTGTTCCAGGGAGTGATTCTAACTGTTAGGGGCATGGCTACGAGTGACACATCACTGATCACCGCTCCCGATCACAGGGAGCTATGATCAGTGACAGTGTCTCTAGGCAGAACTCGATGTCCATGGGGATACCCGCGATCGTCTCACAGAGATGAAGAACGGGGAGATGCTAATGTAAACAAGCATCTCCCCGTTCTTCATCTCTGTGAGACGATCGCGGGTATCCCCATGGACATCGAGTCTGCGAGACCCGCGATCCTACTCGCGGAGCTCGCGACCACACAGCGGCAAATTCAAAGGGCTGTAAAGGTACGCCCATTTGTCCAGCCTTGCCATTTTGCCGACATATATATACATGCGGCGGTGGTTACCTACCAGCATGTCTTTGGAGTGAGGGAAGAAACACACACAGGCACAGGAAGAACATGCAAACTAAAGTAGTGCCATGGTTGGGATTTGAACCAACGACCCTAGTGCTGCCAGATGGAAGTGCTAACCACTTAGTGATTGTGTTGAGTTGATTGACTTTTTTCTATCTTTTATAAACGATTTAAGAAAGCTTCATTGCAATTCAATATCAAATCAATGTTATTTTGATCCATTGTTGCAGGGGCCCTTAAACGGCGTAGGGCCCATACGCTGGTGCCTACTCTTATTTGGTAATCCTGCACTGCCTGTTCAACACATATGGTCTCCAAATGTCTTTGCTCTCAGTGGATATTCTCATTAAGGAATTCCTACTTTTCAGGGGGGAATTTCCAAAGAAAATGCAAACACTCATAACAACCAATCAGAATTTATCTTTCCTCACAGTGAATATGACCGTCTTCTTTAGGTTGCTGTACTTTGTACATGACCGGTGCTCTTTAGGAAATAAGCGCTTAGTTTGTTTTTATTTGCAGTCGCCCAACCCCAGCAACGCGAGGGGCGATTAGACTACCGCTTTATTACTTCCATCTGCTCCAGCCACTTTATGTACTGTATGTGTGGGAGATAATTCCTGAGCAAGTTTGTCTTGTGAAGGAAAACTATTGTGCATTTTTAAATAACACAAGGGTTTTCCAGAATGCCTTTTGGGCTCGGTAGAACGATTAAGCTTTTTTTTTTCTGTTATTCTTTTAATTGTATGTGTGGGGTAATATTCACATTGTTTATTGTTTCACTTAATTTGGTTTAAAAAAATATGTTTTGTTCTGTCTTTTCGAGGAGCTCCCCCATGCAGATAAGACGCCAACGGAGTCCTGAATACGAGAACATTTTTGGCAGCGAGCTGTTTCCAGACAATTAGTTTCAGCGTCTGACTCTGCAGTCCTTTCCGACAAGAAAGTTCCAATCACCCCCTACTGTTGAAAAACCATATTCCCTGAAAAAATGACGAGGAGTCACATTCGATGGCGAAGCCGATGTTATGGCTGCACAAAGCGTCAAAAGGCAAGCCAAGTGGAAATGTTTAAAAAAAGTAAAGCAGTTCTCATGGGAAACCTAAAAATAATATTACATACAGTGCCTTGAAAAAGTATTCATACCCCTTGACATTTTCTGCATTTTGTCATGTTACAACCAAAAACGTAAAGATATTTTATTGGAATTTCATGCGATAAACCAACACAAAGTGGCACATAGTTACATAGTTGTAAAAAGACCAAAGTCCATCTAGTCCAACCTATGTGTGTGATTTTATGTCAGTATTACATTGAATTATCCTGTATGTTGTGGTCATTCAGGTGCTTATCTAATCGTTTTTTTGGAATTATTGATGCTCCCCGCTGAAACCACTAACAGTGGAAGAGATTTCCACATCCTTTCCGCTCTTACAGTAAAGAACCCTCTACGCAATTTAAGGTTAAACCGCTTTTCTTCTAGTTTTAGTGAATGGCCGCATGTCTTCTCGTTCAAAATTTTTTATTTTATGTTAAAATAAATTACATGTACAGAATATAAGACAAATTATGTGATACCAGAAATAAAAAGTAGACATATTGAAGTACGGATGATACAAAGCAAAGAAGAATTTCAAGATATTCTCGTGGGAATGACAATAAATGCCCTTATATATTTTAGAATTTGAAAACATTCTTATAGCTGAGTTTTAAACATTTTAATCCCAAGAAAATATAAATATGTCTAAAAGAAAATATATGATTTTAAAGTTTTGACCATGAATGGCCGCATGTCTTATATGCTGAAAAGGGAAGGTATCCATATTGTGGGGTCACCAGTATGGTATTTGTATACTGAAATCATATCACTTCGCAAGCGTCTCTTCTCCAGAGAGAATAAGTTCAGTGATCGTAACCTTTCCTCATAACTAATATCCTCCAGTTCCTTTATTAGTTTTGTTGCCCTTCCCTGGACTCTCTCCAGTCCAGCACATCCTTCTTGAGGACTGGTGCCCAGAACTGGACAGAATACTCCAGGTGCGGCCGGACCAGAGTCTTGTGCAGCGGGATAATTATAGTTTTATCTCTGGAGTTGATCCCCTTTTTAATGCATGCCAATATTCTGTTTGTTTTGCTTGCAGGAGCTTGGCATTGCATGCCATTGCTGAGCCTATCATCTGCTAGGACCCCCAGGTCCTTTTCCATCCTAGATTCCCCCAGAGGTTCTCCCCCAGTGAGTAGATTGCATTCATATTTTTGCCACCCAAATGCATTCGTTTACGTTTTTTCTACATTAAACCTAATTTGCCATGTACAGTAGTTGCCCACCCCATTCGTTTGTTCAGATTTTCTTGCAAGGTTTCCACATCCTGCGGAGAAGTTATTACCCTGCTTAGCTTAGTATTGTCTGCAAATACAGAGATTGAGCTGTTTATCCCATCCTCCGGGCCGGTTATGAATAAATGAAATAGGATTGGTCCCAAGACAGAACCATTGGGGACCCCACTTTCCACCCCAAAAAATTCAAAGTACTCCCCATTTATCACTACCCTCTGAACTCGCCCCTGTAGCCAGTTTTAAATCCATGTACTCACACTATTGTCCACGCCAACCGACTTTACATTGTACAGTAAATGTTTATGGGGAACTGTTTCAAATGCTTTTTCAAAATCCAGATACACCACGTTTCCAGGCCTTCCTTTATCTAGATGGCAGCTCACCTCCTCATAGAAGGTTAATAGATTGGTTTGGCAAGAACGATTCTTACTGAATCCATGCTGATTACTGCTAATGATACTATTCTCATTACTAAAATCTTGTATATAGTCCCTTATCTTCCCCTCCAAGAGCTTGCATAGAATTGATGTTAGGCTAACTTGTCTGTAATTCCCAGGGATGCATCTTGGCCCTTTTTTAAATATTGGTGCTACATTGGCTTTTCTCCAATCAGCTGGTACCTTTCCAGTCAGTAGACTGCTCATAAAAATATTTAGGAGCAATGGTCTGGCAATTACTTGACTGAGTTCTTTAAGTACCCTTGGTGCAAACCATCTGATCCCGGTGACTTATCAATGTTAAGTTTTTCAAGTCAAGTAATTCTAATTCTGTCCTCTGTTAGACATGAGGGTGCTTCCTGTGATGTGTCATGAGGATAAACATTGCAGTTTTGGTTACTGAAGCCCCCCCGATTATCTTGTGAAGACTGAGGCGAAGAACAAATTCAATACCTTCATCATCTCTCCATCCTTAGTAACCAGATTCCCTTCATCATTCTTTATGGGACCAATATGACCTGACCTCCCTTTCTTACTATTTATTACTTAAAGAATTTCTTGGGATTTTT
Source organism: Lithobates pipiens (assembly GCF_037356315.1). Lineage (NCBI taxonomy): Eukaryota > Metazoa > Chordata > Amphibia > Anura > Ranidae > Lithobates > Lithobates pipiens. The sequence continues at coordinate 289,187,983 of NW_027507785.1, forward strand.
TTACGCTCCTCCGCTATGTGCTTTTTGTGTTCTATCTCCTGATTGCACCCATACATATCTTGTTGCATTCTTTGTAAATTTGGAATGCTGATGATGATCCCTCAGCCTTGTATTTTTTTAAGGCTTTCTCCTTTGCTTTTATATGCATTTTTATGTTGGAGTTAAGCCACCGAGGACTTTTATTAGCTCTTTTAAATTTATTTCCCATAATTGTAAATTGGAAGGAAAATGATAAATGGTTTTAAAAATGTTTTACAAATAAATAATTGAAAAGTGTGGCATACATTTTTATTCAGCCCCCCTGAGTCAATACTTTGAAGAACCACCTTTCACTGCAATTACAGCTACAAGTCTTATTTGGGGATGTCTCCAGTCTACCAGCTTTGCAAATGTAGAGAGTGACATTTTTGCCCATTCTTCTTTGCATAATAGCTCAAGCTCTGTCATATTGGATGTAGAACGTCTGTGAACAGCGATTTTCAAGTCTTGCCCCAGATTCTCAATTGGATTTAGGTCTGGACTTTGACTGGGCCATTCTAACATATGAATATGCTTTGATCTAAATCATTCCATTGTAGCTCTGGCTGTATGTTTGGGGTCGCTGTACTGTTGGAAGGTGAACCCCCACCCCAGTCTCAAGTCTTTTGCAGACGCTAACAGGTTTTCTTCTAAGATTGTCCTGTATTTGGCTCCATCCATCTTCCCATCGGCTCTGACCAGCTTTCCTGTTCCTATTGAAGAAAAGCATTCCCACAACATGATGCTGCCACCACCATGTTTTACAGTGGGGATGGTGTGTTCAGGGTGATGTGCAGTGTTAGTTTCCCGCAATACATACCGTGTTGCTTTAATACCAAAAAGTGAAATTTGGGTCTCATAAGACCAGAGCACCTTTTTCCACATGTTTGCTGTGTCCCCCACATGGCTTCTCACAAACTGCAAACAGGATTCTTATAGCTTTCTTTCAATAATGGCTTTCTTCTTGCCACTGATCTATAAAATGTGCGGCGCTTAAATAGCTATACAACTAATATACATGTGTAGCACAAATGCCATAAATAACCCAAAAATATATCCTGCAATACAAAGGTAATTAATAAATGTCCAAAAACAATAATAATATAATATAATAAAGTGCTTGTGCTCTGTGTATTGCACAAAGATCCTTAATAATGTAGTATCCTGTGATACAAGTGTAAAGTGTCCAAAAAATATATATAAATAAAGTGCACGTGCTCCGTGTATTGCACAAAAATCCTTAATGATAATATTTCAAAGATCCATCATGAAAACATAAAATGTGATGATGGTGATCATATCTTCATGCAGTGTGCACACACCCCCCACCAGATGTACCCTCACCTTAAGGGCTTTATATAAAAGCCTGTGATAAATATTATTATCAACTTGAAAAGATCCTCCTGTGTTTCCTCTTTCCTGTGGTGGCTAATTTTGGCTTAAATGCTGATAAAAGGATCACTCCTTCCTCCTGATTAAAGTGCAGATCGAAAGCCACTGCTTCATACTGGCTATCAGCAGTCTCCTCATATATAACACATGTGGGAAACAATAGAAGCTTGCAATAGTGTGATAACGTTTAAAACAGGTTTATTGCAACTTAAAATCCTCATATATTTACACTCACATTTTGCATAATAAAAACACACCTTGGTATGCTTATAGACACAAGGGTGATAACATCACCTGGAGACCGAATCTGCAGCCCCAGATCCCGGCATTCACCTTGTCCTAAGCCAGTGCTGTAAGAATCCTTTCTTACTTCCTCGTCAGTCGATCAAGCTCCTCCTACCGGTTTCGTCACAATCTCATGACTTCCTCTGGGAATTGTGTGTTTTACCCACTTTCTTCTTGCCACTCTTACATAAAGGCCAAATTTGTGGAGTGCACATCTAATAGTTTTCCTGTGGACAGATTCTCCCACCTGAGCTGTGGATCTCTGCAGCTCCTCCAGAGTTACCATGGTCCTCTTGGCTGCTTCTCTGGTTAATGCTCTCCTTGCCCGACCTGTCAGTTTAGGTGGACGGCCATGTCTTGGTAGGTTTGCAGTTGTGCCATACTCTTTTCATTTTTGGATGATGGAATTTTTTTTTTTTACCTAACCCTGCTTTAAACCTCTCCACAACTTTATCCCTGGACTGTCTGGTGTGTTCCTTGGCCTTCATGATGCTGTTTGTTCACTAAGGTTCTCTAAGAAACCTCTGAGGGTTTCACAGAACAGCTACATTTACACTGAGATTAAATTACACACAGATGAACTCTATTAACTAATTGGATGACTTCTGAAGGCAATTGGTTCCACTAGATTTTTGTTAGGGGTATCAGAGTAAAGGGGGCTGAATACAAATGCACGCCACACTTTTGACATATTTACTTGTAAAAAAAAATTAAAAACATTTATCATTCCACTTCACAATTATTTGCTACTTAGTGTTGGTCTATAACATGAAATCCCAATAAAATACATTTAAGATTTTGGTTGTAACATGACAAAATGTGGAAAATTTCAAGGGGTGTGAATACTTTTTCATGGCACTGTATTAGGTCCAGAGTTGGGTACAGTCAAATTAATAATTGCATGCTAAATACTGCTAGAATAATTATAATATAATATATTTAAAGTTCAAGTTTAGTTAAAGAGGAAGTAAAGGCAATTTTTATTTTATTTTTAAAACGCACCCTGTAAGACAAAGGCATAATGAGCTAGTATGCATAGCACCGTATAGGTTTAGGAGATATTTCTTGGACCTACAGGTAAGCCTTAATCTAGGCTTACCTGTAGGTCAAAGTTGGTTGTAAGGGTTTACAACCACTTCAATTAACAAATATAAGATTGCCTGCAGGAGCAAGGAACAAGGTATGTATATCAACTTATTCATCAACCCCTATGCAAAACAAGATGTTTACCACTACGAGGGTAAATCTTTTTTCCCTGGAATTCAGCTTTAAAGCTTAGCTGAAGTTTAGCTAAATGTTTAAAAAAGAAAAAGAGCACAAGGGACAGTACTTCTATTGAATGAGGGGAGTCCCTTGTGCTGTTGGCTGCTCCCATAGTCTTAACATGGATCTTCATTGTATCTGAGCATCGAAAACCTAAAATACTTTTTCAGGAGCCGCAAGTAAACTGTGATGCCCCTCCCTACACAGCCAGGCACACCGAATCTTCACAGGCACACATGAGTCAGAGAACAGTATGTGACTTTGTTTTCTTTGTTTTTTGGATTTTTTGGGGGGTTTTATTGAGGGATAATAACTTGGATAGGGATGAGGTTATAGGATGCCCATTTGACTTCAACAAACTTCAGGGACAACTCTTCCTATATATAGTCTCTATATACAGCTCCACTTCTTCCTCCAGCACTCATTTGCTTACAGAACCCAACTGGAACACTGTGAATATCTGACAGTCACTCAGTCAAATTAAAGTAATGGCCCATTACACACTGAGGCCCTTTGGTTGCGTAGCAGAATTTCAGTGTCCAGCTTGTATTACTCCTGCAGCTACTGATCCCATCACCACCTCTTCAGGCACTGCCAACCCACCTGGCTGCATGTCAGGGAAATGGCCATGGAAGTAATGCCAATTTTGGCAGTAATAGAGATGAGCGCCATAGATGTATTCTCGCGCGCATGCGCACGTGTGCGCGCAATGGCGCAAATCGGCTTGCCATACGGACTTGCTCTTGCTTCCTGCCTGATTACCACTGCTTGACCCAGCTTGCCCTATGGACTCTGTTACTCATTACTGGCGTGCCATCCTGTGTTTGACCCTTGGCCTGGCTTCTACCACTGTATCCTGGAAGCACAGTTCATCTGAAGCACGGCGGGAGTTTCTGGCAGCCTATATCTTGCCACACACGCAGCAGCCTTCACAAGGTGACCCTTCTCCTGGTCCATCCGGATTCTGCAGGCATCCCATGCTTCTCTGGACCATATACTTACTGTTGCACTATCAGAGGTATATTGCACTCAGCCGCAAGGGGAACCCCTCTCTGCATTCTGGCTTCAGATCAGGTACGTGACACTGCAGGTGCCCCTTTCACCAGCCCTCCAGGCTATCTTCTCCCCACAGTCCTCCAGCCTGACACTCACCAGCCCGCCTAACTGATTCTCAGGAGATCTCCCCGATGTGCTGATTTGCTCCTGCTGACCCCTCTCCTTGCTCCCGTGCCTCCAGGAAGGGCTTCCTACATGTGTCTTGGTAGGATCCTTCCAGCACCTGAGCCCCAGGCCTGGGGCCATCCCCCCAGACTAGGGGGCACCCTCAAGGGGTACTGACAGCCATCTGGGCACTCCATTTTTCACCCGACTGCCCCTGCTGGCATGACTCATATCTATTTATGAGATGAACCTTCCCCCATCCAGCCTCTTTTTGCTGGGGATTGGTTGAGGCCCTCATAAATGTTACAGGGAGCCCCTTCTTATGCTGGCCATACACTACACGAAAAATCGGCTGAACCCATTTGAACCACTTCAATACCAGGCACTTAAACACCTTCCTGCCCAGACCAATTTTGAGCTTTCAGCGCTGTCGCACTTTGAATGACAATTGCGCGGTCATGCTACACTGTACCCAAATGAAATTTTTATCATTTTTTTCCCACAAATAGAGCTTTCTTTTGGTGGTATTTGATCACCTCTGCGGTTTTTATTTTTTGCTAAACAAATAAAAAAATACCGAAAATTTTGAAAAAAAAATGTTTTTTTTTTGTTTCAGTTTCAAAACTTTGCAAATAAGTACGTTTTCTCCTTCACTGATGGGCACTGATGGGGTTACACTGATGGGCAATGATAAGGCGGCACTGATGGGCACCGATGAGGTGGCACCAATGAAGTGGCACTGATGAGGTGGCATTGATGGACACCGATATGTGGCACTGATAGGCGGCACTGATGGGTGGCACTGATGGGCGACACGGATGGGCACTGATAGGTGGCACAAATTGGCACTGATAGCTGGCACGGATTGGCATGGATGGGCATGGATAGGTGGCACAGGTGGGCATGGGTTAGTCGGCACAGGTGGGCATGGGTAGGCAGCACAGGTGGGCATGGGTAGGCGGCACAGGTGGGTATGGGTAGGCGGCACAGGTGGGCATGGATGGGCACTGATAGGTGGCATGGATGGGCACTGATAGGCGGCACAGATGGGAACTGATAGGCGGCATTGTATTATAATATATTGTACTAATGGATGCCAATCAGTGCCAATCAATAATGCATGCCAATCAGTGATGCCCATTGTGGGCACTGATTGGCATCCATTATGGGCACTGATTGGCATCCATTGTGGCACTGACTGGAATCCCTGGTGGTCTAGGGTGGCATACCTTGTCCTGGGCATCCCTGGTGGTCTGGTGGCATCCCTGGTGGTCCAGTGTGGGCATCCTCGGGGGGGCTGTGCTGATAATCGATCAGCACAGACCCCCCCTGTCAGAGGAGCAGCCGATCGGCTCTCCTCTACTCGTGTCTGACAGACGCGAGTGAGGAAAAGCCGATCACCGGCTTTTCCTATTTACACTGTGATCAGCCGTGATTGGACACGGCTGATCACGTGGTAAAGAGTCTCCGTCGGAGACTCTTTACCGAGATCGTAGTTGCCGGGTGTCAGACTGACACCCCGCAACAACGATCGCCACGATGCGCGCCCCCAGGGGCGCGCAGCGGCTCATAATCCTGATCACGTCATATGACGTCCGGTCAGGATTATGCAACCACTTTGCCACCGTCTATTTGTTATAGGGCGGGCGGCAAGTGGTTAAAAAAACAAACATTCAGCCCTGAGAGCAAACGATAGCGCCATCATGAAAAGAACGATCGTTCAGTGGACATAAACAAATACATTTTTTGTTCCTTTCTTTACACATACCTAGTGCAAACAGTTTGGACAGGAAATGCATTTATCTTTTCAATTTATCGTTCACTCAGCAGAAAATTTCCAAAATGGTTTTGTTTTTTGGCTCAAAAACGTCCCAACGATTACCAATTTTGTGCCCATTAACTGGCCGAAAAATGAATGAACTGTCCAAATGACTTAATTTCAGACGATTTTTCATATAGGGTATGGCCAGCGTTACTCTCACCCTCCAGCTATGGAAATCTACAAACTTCCAGACCAGGGTAAAGTGCCAGAGAGAGTTGCCTGATGAGTCATCCAGCCCTGACCTAAAGTAACCCTGACCCAGATTACACAGCTCAGGCTTAGTCCTGAGATATGTTTTGCCTACTCTAACGGCAAACCTATTTACATCTAGCACACATGCTAGAGGGTGCTACATCAATATTCAAAGCAAATTCCCCCATCCATCCATGTCTCCATGCTTTATTTTGTGAGAAATCACTTAAAGTTGAACTTCAGTCATTTTTTCATCTTTCCATCTCCTAAATCTTCTGCCCTTGTTGTGTTAACTTTGGATAGTAAAACATTTTTCTTTCTGACAGTATACAATACCTTATACAGCCCACTTCCTGTTTCTTTTCTGGTAAAAAGCCTAGGCGAATGACATCATTCAGAGCTCTCTCTTTCGCTGCCCTGAGAGTTTGCCAGGAAGGGAGTGGGGGTGAGTCATAAGAGGACCAATGAGAACTGCAGAGCTGGAGGTGTGCCTCTGTGTGTCTGTGTAAATCCAGGAAGTGAACAGGCAGCAGCTTCAGCTGCCCACATTTAAAATGATTGCAGCCAGACTCATGGGAGGAAGCTTTCTGCAGCATATTTGGCAAGTACAGAATCGCAGTATATATAAAATAATATGCAAAATGGTTGGAGGGAAGCTTCAGAATGGCAAAGATGTTTTAATTACAAATTATGTGAGCAGACTGCAGTTCCTCTTTAACAACAACCTCCTAGCATATCTGGCTGTGGCCATCTTGAGTAAGGGCAAATGATTCAGGTACCATTTACTGCCTGGAATCTATCTGCTCTTAGCTCAAGCACGCATGCAGGATAGTGTGCTTAGCTGAGAAAACCCCTCCTCCTATCCTCCGCTCCTAAAGACTCCTGGGATGTAGGACATCATTTGCCTAGGCAAGAAACCAGGAAGTAACTGAAGAAATGTAAAAAAAAAATGTTTTAAAACAAGTAAATATGATATATATTCCTATCTATTTACTAATGCTAGCAGCATAAGGATTAAAAATACTCAATGTTGATTGAGAGATTGACGTTCCATTTTTATATTTCATCCTCTGCCCCCTCATACCCCCGCAGCAGTAATCTTCCAGTGCTGCGGGGGTTAATATGAGCTCCTGGATCTGTCATAGGTATGGTCAAGTGTGATAAGATAGTTATTCCTGCGCTGCCACTATTAAGTGATGAATCGAGGAACTGCTGCGTTCACCGAGATGGATCAAACCGTATCCACTTAATTGTAACGTGAGGGTGAGTTGGTGTCGCACTGTTCTAATTTAGAGTATTATTCCAAAGAGGGTAAATCCCTATCTTCCTAACTCAAAGGGGGGGAGGGGTAATGTAGAACTGGGAGATCTATAAAATATTTTGAGAGGTATTTGGGATATTTTATCCACTAACAAAATATAGATCTCTTCCCCTATGGTTCTGAGTAGATTAGATGTAATTATATAAAATGCCAAGAGTACAATAAAAATTAAAACAAAAATGAAAATTAGTAAACACACTACAGGGGTGTCTTCACCTAAACTCTAGACAAAGACAATAGTGCTTATTTAAAGGGAAGTGGACTTAGTGTGATCGTGATGGACGAATAAAATCAATATAATCAAAAAAATTATAAAAGTAAACACACTGCAGAGCCAGCTGTGGCCTGCAATATAACCATAATACGAAGTGTAAACAGATTCAGCACCGTCACTTGCAACGGTCAAAACAACCAAAAAGTGCTATGTGCTTCTAAAGGTAGTATAAATAAGTAATAGTGGCAAAAAAAATAGTAATACATTATATAAAATGAATTTAAAGTAGGTGTGCAATCAAGTCACTACATCAAAGTAATAGACATGAATTTCATAAAAGAACAAGAAACAATTGGTAAAATATGGTGTGGAAAAAAATAATAAATATAAATGCCCTACAGAGCCTATTCATCAGGTGTGTGAGCTTAAGCTCGTTAAAAAATACAATTAGGAAAAGTGCTTAGTGCAATGTAAATTAGATAACGATAAACTAGAACAAAACTCTAGAGCAATATATGTGAAAACACACGAAAGTGCATACATTCAGGTTTTTTGTAGAATAAATAAACGCCCTACAGGGCCAAGTTATATTTTGTTAGTGGATAAAATATCCCTAATACCGCTCTAAATATTTTATAGATCTCCCAGTTCTACATTACCCCTCCCCCGCTTTGAGTTAGGAAGATAGGGATTTACCCTCTTCGGTATGGTCAAGTGTGCCAACTATACCCGGCCCTTCTGCCCCCCTCCTCTATTTACAAAAGCTGTGCTATAGCTTCCATGAATGAAAACTACGGCTGTTACTGATTACAATTTTCGTGTTCAATTAAACTTTTTTTTAAATCAATTAATTAACTAATTTCAATGAATTATAATGCACATACAGATCCAACTACTTTTAGCTGATCTCCTTGCATTGCAACTCTGCATTAGTCAGTGGTAAATGTGGTATACACTATATACAATCACCTGACACTAGTTAGTTTCCACAATCCATGACTTAACTTCACAGTTCACACAAATACATTTTAAATTCAAACTGTAGCACTGACGTAAGTAATTTTTTTCCACAGTAGCGTAACAATCTCTCCACCTCCGGTCTAACTAATCCCTCCCACCTTATGGCATGGACCTCTGTGCAAACAGGTGGTCATGCAAGCGGGTATCAAAAGGGTTAACATGGACCATAAACTTCTCTCACGTCTCCTTAGATCTTAGCAAGGACGCCAGGTCATGGGTAGAAAGAAAAGACCTAAGTGCTCACCGCTTAAGTATGAGATGTAATTTTTGTGTTCAAACACAAACTACTCACATAAAGATGATAAAAACACAGCATGTAAAGCCGACAATCGTGTTAGTTCCATAGGGCAGCAGCGTCATGCGTAGCTCCTCCTCCATACGCGTTACGTTTAATCAGAACATCAACATCACTGGACTCCTCCCCCCTTCCCTTCGTTAGCTGACTGAGGCACTTGGGGAAGGGGGGAGGAGTCCAGTGACGTTGATGTCTGTGACGTCACCGGATCTCCGATGGAACTCCCTAAAGACCCGGAAGCCCGCGGAGAGGTGAGTACCGATCAAAAGAATTTTGATCAATCAAAAAAAATGTATCAATTAATCAAGGAATTAATCTTTAATTTCCACAGTCCTAATGAAAACCATTAGAAATAATCTGCCTGGAGAACAGGCAGAGTATTTCATTGTGCCTTCTCCGTTCATAGAGTACTTTATATTGTGGGAGGCTATATAGTACAACTTCTATAAATGGAGGAGCGTGGAAAGGGGGGGGGGCATAGTTGGCACTTTTGGCTAGTGCCTATGACAGGCTTATATTATTGAGTGGTAATATTCCGCTGCTGTGAAGATATGACATTTCTCATTCAATGTAAGTACTGTCCCTTGCGCTGATTAAAAACAATTAACTAAAATAGGTGTTAATGCAGCTTTGAAATAATTACTACATCATTAAATGTGGTTTTTAAATGTAAAAAATGAATTTGCGAAAGCAGAGTGAGAGAGAGGTGAGGTAATAAAATTTATGCTTTTCCTTACACTGTCCAGTCAATGTAAGGCAGGGCAAAAGGGGCAGCTGCCCTGGGCCCTCTCATTGTTGTGGGGCCCAAAGCAGCTGCCTCAGACTTTCCAACTATCCCAGTTTAAATTCCCTTGTCCCTTGAAGTTTTACTCCTGTGCTGTGTCTGGATATCTCAGTGTGAAGTGCCGCTCTTAATGCTGACCAGCTCTGTCCTATTGTTGTGTACAGATGACTCACCTGCAGACCGTGTGTTTACATGTAAATAGCCATCAATCTTATGTAAATAACAACAGCATTGATATGTAAATTACAGCTGCATACATATGTAAATAGAGGCCGGTGGCATTGATATGTAAATAGTGGTGGCATTTATATGTATATTGTGCCCCCCTGAAGTGAGGAGAAGATGTTCTGTAACCTATAGCAACAAATCAGTGAGAAGTATTACTGTACAGTAATCTCTAGCAACCAATCAACAAGCAGAAATTATGTGCTGTAACCTCTAGCAATTAATCAGTGAGCCTTAATGTGTGCTATAACCTCTAGCAACCAGTCAGTAAGCGGTAATGATATGCTGTAACCTCTGGCAACCAGTCGCTGCCTGATTTGATACAGTAAACTGATTTTAAGTCTAGCGCTATTTATTGTATGTCTCAGAGCAGGTGGAGAGCGAAATTGCATGGGGGCGGGCCCAAGAAAATTTTTGCCCAGGGTCCAATCAATATTAAAGACGGCCCTGTGTCCAGTCATAGGCTGGGATGGGTCCAGACCAGGACAATCTGGGCTCAGAGAAAGTGGGTTGGGTTGATGCTGGTTATCAGACTGAGGACATCTAACAGCAGAATAAAGTATTGCAGGGGAAACCAGTGCATATTGCACCAAAAGCTGGTTCAATTATTTGGTAGCTCAATAGGTTATGCTTTTATCGTTATTTTTGACTAGAGGTTTACTCTATAAAACCCATGTAAGACTTTTTTTATTCTTTGCTATCTGTGCCTTTTTCAGGAGATTTCTCTTTGTGTTTTTTGTTTTGTAGACACTACAGGAAGTAGGAGGAAATCTCTCCAAAGTGAGGCAATGCAATATGTTTTGTAGAGTTTTGGGGCTTTTATCTTCACTGTTATCCAATGGAGAAGAAGTGCTTCTGTACACCACCAGCTACCATCCATTCAATGTGGTGAGGAGGTTGCGCTGATCATTGTTGTATGCTTGACTGAGAGCAGAGAGGATTACTGACCTTTGTTCTTTTTTTCATGTTTTGTTTACTATCTTTGTTGCTTTGGCACTTCCTGTGCCAGAGACACAACAGGAAGTAAGATTAGAATTCTCCAACGAGAAGGGCAATTCCAGTTGTCACCAGAACATGTTTCCAGTTTTGGCTTTACATGTACTTCAACAGCAACCCAACAAAAGCTAGACAGGCATGCTTCTAATCAACATTGTATTTAGATACATTCTTCTCACGCCAGATTATTATTATTATTTTTTTTAATCTTATACTTATTTATATGAATGTTATGCTTTAAAGTGGTTGTAAACCCTTACAACACACTTTGACCTACAGGTAAGCCTAGATTAAGGCTTGCCTGTAGGTCCAAGAAATATCTCCTAAACCTACACGGTTTAGGAGATATTTGCCGAAAGACAGGCACAGCGGCGCGCAGGCGCACTGAGCGCGCCGTGGTCAACGGCGATATGCCGCGAGTGGCGGCTCCCGTGCGCAAGCGCGGGAGTGACGTCATCGTGGCTTCGCCGAATGACAGAGGCGGAGCAGCTAGACCCACCGAGAAGATGGATGCGGCAGACTACAGGGGACAGCGGTGACTTCGCTGGCTCCTGTGTCAGGTAAGTGACACATAATGGGCTACTATGCAATGCATAGTAGTCCATTATGCTTTACCTTTGCAGGGAATGAAAGAGGAAGTAAACTCATCAGGGTTTACTTCCTCTTTAATATGTATGTAAAGCCAAACTCTTTTTGTTATAGCTTTGGATTAGCGTAGGGAAGGATTAGAAACCAAGTCAAGCCTGGACCAGTGATGGCTGGGGCTCCATTTTTTTTGGGGGGGGGGCAGCAAACAAAACCTGCCCGCTCGCCCACCCGTACTTATCTCATTCAGGTCATGGGTGGCTTCCCCGGCTTCTCCTCCTGGCCAATCCGGACGCTTCTCCTCCCAACCAATTCGGTCTTAGGCCGCGTACACACGCGGGGACTGTTCGGCCAACTTTGTCCGCTGAACAGTGTTTCGGCGGACAGTCCGCCCGTGTGTGGGCTTTCAGCGGACAGTTTCAGCGAACAGTCCGCTGAACAAGGTTTTTCGGAAATTCCGAAAAACTGTCCGCTGAAACTTTGTTTCAGCGAACAGTCCGCTCGTGTGTAGGCTTGTTCGTCAAACTAAGTTCCGCGCATGCTCAGAAAGGATTTACACGCCGAAAGTTATAATGCAGTGTATAGGACGTCGTATTTTTCGTCCCGTCGTACGTGCCGTTCACGTCATCGCGCACGGTTTCAGCAAACTGTTCGTTCGTCGTGTGTGGCCATGTCCGTCCATGCTAATTTTGAGCGGACTGTTTGCTGAAACTGTTTGACGGACAAAGTTGGGCGAACAGTCCCCGCATGTGTACGCGGCCTTAGGACCCACTTCCTGTCCTGATTAGCCAGGAGGAGAAGCAGGAAGATAATAGCGAATGTTGATTCACTAATATCACAAATGGGTGGGCTCAGGGCACAGAGCACTTTGCTTCGAGCTTAACCTTTTTGAAGCCAATAAGAGCCCCAGGCTCAAATCATGTGCTTCAAAAAAAAAAAAACACAGTAGAAATCCAATGCGTCCGGTGCCCCACATGGGGATTAGGGGCCGGCACGCGGAGAGAGAAGGGGGGCGGACGCCGCCTCTGGTCTGGACTGGCTTGTATCCCCACTGGGGGATTTATCCAAACATTACAGTTGTCATTAGAACAAGAGATGAAGGTAAATCTTACAATTGGGACACCAGTCCTAGGCAATGCCCTCACTCAGAGATTTCCTCTCACATCCTGCTGCTTTACTGACACAGGTAGTGAAGGGAAATCTCTCCAATGGAACATAGAATAAAACTGACAGAGGTTTTATCCCATTCCATTGTATCCAAAAGTGTATGTGGCTATACATACTTTTTAAATTACTCACTAGGGTTTCAGTTTAATCATTTCAAAAGAACAAAGTCAATGATGCGAGACCAAGACTATTGCAATATTAGACGGAGCTTCATAATGTGGAAAAAAAGAAAGGTTTTGGAAAAAGTTTCAAGAACAGGAGAAAGGGGTCAAATATATTGAAGATTTATAAGATCCCCTCTGCCTGTTCTGTTGATACAGATGTCTTTGCAGTCAAAATATAGTACAAAAATGACTTTGCAGCATATCTTAACAGACCGCACATATAAAGATAGACTCTATAAATTAGGTAGATTTATTGACGTGCCGCATCGAATGACCACAGAGCTGTCCAGGATTCTTGTACATTTTTGGTCTGTGGTGACCACGTAGCATCCTCCAGCAGACTGCCAAGGTAAACGAGATGGAAATTAGACATTGCATGCCCTATTAGCAGTCACTGATCTCCGCAAGAATTTAGCATCACATTTCTTAAGGGCTAATCATTTCACATGAAAGAAACTTGCCTTTAAACTACAATTTTTCGCCGCGGAAGTGTTTTACATGGAATGATAAATGACTCACACGAGAAATAAAACAAACAATATACAAAGTATTTGCAGACATATGGATTCATTAAGACTGGACTAATACAATTATTTATTTTGAAACTGAATTGCAAAGGATTTTGCGGCTTTAAAAGCTCGCTTTGCTCTGCAGTGCAATGGGGAAAAGTTTAAGGAATCGCAAATGAAAGACATTCGTAAAAAGTTATCCAAATCTACTATTGAGCTGAATCTATAGAAAGTCCCGGGAACGAGAATGAGGGCAACGATTGGTAGTGTAGGGACAGCATGACAGTGTGAGAAGGGCACAAGAAAGGGTTAAGGAAATCAATTTGGGAGAGGGGGGGTGGTTAGAGTGAAGGGGAGGGGAGCCTTTAAATAGGACATACAGGAAGAGAAGAGGGCATCTCTTTTTTTTAGCACGAGGAGAGGAGAGTTTCCCGCCCACCCTCCTTATTGGTTGAGGAGGGAACTAATAAACTCTTGTTGCAGGTGGTGACATTTTCATCATGGCAGCTGTTTTTGATGGCGGTGGTGGTGGCTTGTATGGTGGTAACGGACCCAGGAAATGGAAGTGTGGGGGGGCCCATTAGGGACATGGGCTCCCTGGGTTACAGCTAACGTGGGTTAGCTGATTATGGGATGGTGGACACTGCGGGTAGGGAGTTGTCTCTGGGCTGATGCTATCATGGCCGGAGGCCTAGTACGGTAGCTTGCCCGCAGTGTAATAAAGTGAGATGGTGTTGGGAAAGTGCCATACAAGCCACCGGGTTCAGAAAACTGATGAGGTTTCAGAGTTATGTTGAGGTTTATTGAGGTTAAAATGGTTAATTGTTATATGTTGATATATTTTATATATATTTTATATATTTATATTATTATATTATATATATATATATATATATATATATATATATATATATTATTTATATTTATAAATTTTACAAAAGGCTGCTGTGGCCGGTTATACCCCATAAAAGGTGTGGTCTCATTTCTATAGATAAGAAACGGGAGGCAGTTTGGGGGGTGTAACGGTGGGCTGCAGTGGGTAAAACGAGGATGTGCATCTTATGTACACTGGTCATGGGTTTGATTAATTTGGGAAAGTCCTGAATAGCATCAATGGACTTTCCCTGTAGTACTGGCCAAAGTTCTCAGGCACTGATTGAAGGTTTGCAATGAGGCCTTTTTTATGGGGAGAGGGTCTTGGCTTTAGGTCCAACCCCAAGCTTTGGGGGAGCGTTTTTTTTTTATTTGACACATTTTGGCTCTATTGCCATCAGCAAAGTTCAGAGAAGTTAGGTATACCCACCACCAGTGGTGGCCTGTCTATTAGGGGTACCACCTCCTCTCTCCACACCACCCCCCTATATGCAATGGATAGACTCATGCATAGCATGAATCTATCCATGGCCACCACGGCCACCCCTTATTCATGCGTGCGACTCCTTTCACGAATTACAGCCGCTAGGGTTTTTTTTTTAAGCACCTAATTGCGGCTCTAATAGGATTCAAAATAGGGTCTCCTCGGATCGCAGAGAGTGCGCTCTGATCCCACCCAGGTTTGTTACAACAGCGAGTGAACATTTGCTGTTGAAACACTGATCCTCAATCAGAAGCAAGTGTGAGACCCGTTTTCTGTGTGAGACACCCGATTGGCCGCTGAGGAAAGGGAGGAAACCCTGATGATCCGTGGAGAGCAAGAGAATGGGAGGCAACCGCCACCGAGCAGAGGAAGCCACTGGTGATGGGGTAAGTGCTACCGACGGGGGGGAGGTTGGCATACTGTTTGCTGCCCCCCCCCCAAAAACAAAATTTCATCGGCCGCCACACATCAAGGTAGTGAGGATGTTAACTGCTGAAATGCCATCAGAAAATGCAGCAACACATTTTTGTGTTGGCCCCGAAGGGGCCGGGTCGCCAACCAGGACTTATATATTCACCATTATGAGTCAGTGTTACCCACTCACCACCACCACCATATCTACCATAGGATACACAATTAACTATATACAGTTGTGCTCATAAGTTTACATACCCCAGCAGAATTTATGATTTCTTGGCGATTTTTCAGAGAATATGAATGATAACACAAAAACTTTTCTTTCACTCATGGTTAGTGTTTGGCTGAAGCCATTTATTATCAATCAACTGTATTCACTCTTTATAAATCATAATGACAACAGAAAATACAGAAATTACCCTGATCAAAAGTTTACATACTCTGGTGATTTTGGCCTGATAACATGCACACAAGTTGACACAAAGGGGTTTGAATGGCTATTAAAGGTAACCATCCTCACCTGTGATCTGTTTGCTTGTAATTTGTGTGTGTGTGAATAAAAGGGCAATGAGTTTCTGGACTCCTGACGGACCTGTGCATCTTTCATCCAGTGCTGCACTGACGTTTCTGGATTCTGAGTCATGGAGAAAGCAAAAGAATTGTCAAAGGATCTGCGGGAAAGGGTAGTTGAACTGTATAAAACAGGAAAGGGATATAAAAAGATATCCAAGGAATTGAGAATGCCAATCAACAGTGTTCAAACTCTAATCAAGAAGTGGAAAATAAGGGGTTCTCCTGAAACCAAACCACGGTCAGGTGGACTGACTAACATTTCAGCCACAACTACCAGGAACATTGTTCAGGGTGCAAAGAAAAACCCACAAATAACTTCAGATGAAATACAGGACTCTCTGAAATCATGTGGTGTGGCTGTTTCAAGATGTACTTGAAGAAAGATGGGCTACATGGTTGAGTCGCCAGAAGAAAGCCATTACTACACAAATGTCACAAAGTATGCCGCTTACAATACGCCAAACAGCACAGAGACAAGCCTCAAACCTTCTGACACAAAGTCATTTGGCGTGATGAGACCAAAATTTAGCTTTTTGGCCACAACCATATATTTGGAGAGGAGTGAACAAGGCCTATGATGAAAGGTACACCATTCCTACTGTGAAACACGGAGGTGGATTGCTGATGTTTTGGGGATGTGTGAGCTACAGAGGCACAATACATTTGGTCAAAATTTATGGCAAGATGAATGCAGTATGTTATCAAAAAATACTGGAGGAACATTTGCATTCATCAGCCAGGAAGCTGCGCATGGGACATACTTGCACAATCCAACATGACAATTATCCAAAACACAAGGCCAAGTTGACCTGTCATTGGCTATAGCAGAATAAAGTGAAGGTTCTGGAGTGGCCATCTCAGTCTCCTGACCTCAATATCATTGAGCCACTCTCGGGAGGTCTCAAATGTGCAGTTCATGGAAGACAGACCAAGAATTTACAGGAACTGGATGTTTTTTGCCAAGAGGAATAGGCAGCTTTACCATCTCAGCAGATCAAGAGCCTCATCCACAAATACCACAAAAGACTTCAAGCTGTCATTGATATTAAAGGGGGCAATACACGGTAATAAGAACTGGGGTATGTAAACTTTTGATCAAGGTCATTTGGGTAGTTTCTGTTGCCACTATAATTTAAAAAGAGTAAGGCCGCGTACACACGCGGGGACTGTTCGCTCAACTTTGTCCGTCAAACAGTTTCAGCAAACAGTCTGCTCAAAATTAGCATGGACGGACTTGCCCACACACGACGAACGAACAGTTTGCTGAAACCGTGCGCGATGACGTGAACGGCACGTACGACGGGACTAGAAAACGACGTCCTATACACTGCAATGCAAACTTCGGCGTGTAAATCCTTTCTGAGCATGCGCGGAACTTAGTTTGACGAACAAGCCTACACACGAGGGGACTGTTCGCTGAAACAAAGTTTCAGCGGACAGTTTTTCGGAATTTCCGAAAAACTTTGTTCAGCAGACTGTTCGCTGAAACTGTCCGCTGAAAGCCCACACACGAGCGGACTGTCCGCTGAAACACTGTTGAGCGGACAAAGTTGGGCGAACAGTCCCCGCGTGTGTACGCGGCCTAAACAGAGTTGATTGATAATAAATGGCTTCAGCCAAACACTAACCATGAGTGAAAGAAAAGTGTTTGTGTTTTCATTCATGTTCTCTTAAAAATGGCCAAGAAATCATAAATTCTGCCAGGGTATGTAAACTTATGAGCATAGCTGTAAAGTATCTATGCTGATGCTATCAATAACCCAGTTTGTGGGCAGGGCTTACTATGTCCAGATAGGGACCTGGAGAAAGCGCTCGCTAGTGCCCCCAAAGGTGGACTGAGGCTGCCTTTTTAATGCAAGATTGGCATTAAGTCAGCACTCCAACTTAAACGCAATGCTTTTGCAAAATAACACAATCAACTCCTTGTAATCCATGGCCCACGTTCTGTAACACTGACATTGTTCACTATGGACATCAGTCCCTCATTACACTCTGTATGCTTATAGATAACAATTCCTCGATACACTTCATAACTCTTCTCTCACTTAAAGTGGTAGTAAACTCTCCTGCACAACTTTGCTCTATGCAAAGCAGTATAAAATGACTTACAGGTTGGTGGCTTTCAAATTATTTCAACTTGCACCATTTGGGAGATATTTTTTTCTGTGTCTTTCGGTTAGGTCACTGGCACATGCGCATTTTGCCCCTGATTGATAGCACACTCAGTATGCCGTCAAGTCTATGCAATTACATGCTGTGCCTCAGTCAGCATAACTCCACGACATCGCAGTGCAATCCCGCCAGAAGGGCTGACCATTCAAAATTTTCTGAAACATCCCATGTGACTAGGTACATCATAGGGGGGTGTGTACAGTGCCATTCAGCATCAGCATAGGATGGCAGGAGGCTATTTACATGGGAATTTTGATTGGTTATGTGGGACTAAGTCCCCACGGCAACTTTACATGAAAACGAGGCTTGCTTTAAGCCCCATACACACGAGAGGACTTATGTCCGACAGACTTCCGAAGGAGTTCCGTCGGAGTTCTGCTGGAATTCCAACGGAGTTCTGACAGACTTTTTGGCTGAGCGGACTTGGCCACACACAATCACACTAAACTCCGACGGATTCGAACGTGATGACGTACGACTGGATTCGAATAAGGAAGTTCATAGCCAGTAGCCAATAGCTGCCCTAGCGTCGGTTTTAGTCCGTCGGAGTAGCATACACACAAGCAAATTTTTCGAAGGGACCGGGTCCGGCAGAGTTCCTTCGGAAAAATTTGACGCATGTTCCATATTCTAAAGTCCTTCGGACTTTGGTGAGTCAAAAGTCCGTTGCAGCCCACACACGATCGAATAGTCTGACGGACTCAGTCCGTCGGACTTTGGATGTTGAAAAGTCCGCTCGTGTGTACGGGGCTTAACTTTTTTTGCACATCCCTGAGATTCTGCTATGACACACTAGAAAAGGGAAAGTGCAGATGCAGGAGAAATCGGCAGGCAGACGCAAAGATGGCACCGGCTTTAGACAGAGCAGAGAAATATCAAAACATACTGCACAAATAATAAGAAAGCTGCAGTGAGGCTCCAGAGTATTCTGTTATGTTTAGAAATGTAATACATAGTGGCCTTATGTTTTCTGGAGATTTTTGTTCATGTGTTTACTACCACTATGCAACATTTCTGAGCCGGTACCACTAAGCTTGTACAGGATTCCACCAGCCAGGAAACTGTCGCCATACTTCCAGTGACATTGTTTCGAATGTTCCACCTGAATACTAGGAAGTTAAACACTTGTACATATACCGTGTTTATTATTCTCCTGAGGCCTCACTCCATCCTCTGTGACTCCCTGGCTGGGTCCCTAGGATGCCTTGTGGTACAAGTTGGAACCTGTATTGGGGTTCCAGTTGCTAGAGAAGGAGCTAAACACACAAGCTCCTTCACTACCAGGGCTTTCCATCACTTATGCCAAGTCGCTTCCCAACTGGCGGGCTGCTTATGCCCTTGATACACTATTACTGTAGTCATTAGCAACGATAATATAGCCTTCACTGAATAGCTTCACTGCACATTAGACATTAGTACTGCATCTTCTCTAACTCATATTGTCCCCTTATTAAGCCTTGTTCTTGTAAAACGCCATACAATCATGCATTTCTTTAGGCTGGGTTTACACTATTGTGAATTGGATGCAAGTTCCCCGCATCCAATTCACAATAGGTGGAGATTTTGATTTTGACCAGCTCTATCTCTGCTGCGGCTCTAATGCGAATTTGCACAGGAACCCTGTTTGTTTTTTGGTCTGTTTCAGGTCCGAATTCAGCCAAAAATTTAGGCTGAAATCGGACCTAAAGCGGTGAACGGGGATGCACCGGACCTCTGCTGTGAGCTGCATGTGGCAATAGTGTGAACCCAACCTTAAAGTTGTCCTCAAATAACTTCAGACCAGGCCAAGTTAAATAATGATAAATGTTCTTTACTGAAGTTGTTTAAATGTAACAAATGAACAGTTCAACAAGATGTCTTCACTACACATTCCTGTACATGATCTTCTAAGTGCCCCATCACTTTTGCCCCTGATTGCCCCATGAGGTAGCCAAACGCTTGGAACCCTGACTGGGCTCCCACAGGGAGCTGTTAAGTGTAAGTATTAGTTCACATTCTTAGCAGCATTCTGTTCCTTGAATGGGGAGAGCTGGAACCAAACCTCTGGCCATCTCACTAACCACAACGCTCTAAGAGCTGGTTGCCTCCTTTTTTATGTGTTTGCCCCAGCAGATGATGGTGCTTCCCCAAAAAGCCCAGGAAAACCTGGCAAGCAGTGTTAACCCTTACCTCCCAGGGAGAACCAACTCAGTAGGGCAAGCATAACTACACAGTGAAATATTCTAACACAGAAATCTAACCAAAATCATCAACTGGAAATAATATATAACACTTTAATAAAACATACACATCTGACATCCACCTGCTTACAAGTCTTTTTATCTCTTTAGAACCTAAGCATATTCTTGGAACAGGGATCGTGTTGCTCCATGATTTTGTCAAGGGTTTTCCATGCCCTTGGCACAGAGACAGTTGGCCCAAGATAAGATGAATATGCAGTAGAACAAGGATTAAAAAGATCCTGTCACCAGAGCATTAATTTCAATAAAAATCTTTCCACAAGATTATATGTGCATTTACCATATATTATGTGTCATTTACCTGTAAAACTGTCCCTTGTGTAGACATCTAAAAGTCCCAAGACTGCTGCTGGGCACCACTATTTGGTATACAATGTCAGCAACCCCAGCAGACTCACATTTGCCACTCAATTGATGCTCTAAAATAACAGCTATGTGGGTAGGTGAGGGTAGGGGTGGAAGAGCTAGGTCACTACACAGTAATTAGACACTCCCAGAGGGCTACGATGTACAAGGAGGGAAGGGCTCTGCTAGGGATCTGACCAGCTACCCTATCCAGAAAATTCCAAGTCTTATTGCAAATCAATAAAAAATATATTTTCTACTTTGGCTTTACTACTGCTACCCATTTTTTCATTCTCAGCTTATTGCTAAACTTTTTTTTCCATTTTAATGAAACATTCATGTTTGACTGAATCTAAAGCTAAATTCTCATACATTATGCATGTACAGTGTATATGTTTAAATAGCTTCTCAAATGATCAGTTTGGGTCAGACTACAATGTGATAATTATAATGATTAGTTGAAACTCAAATGCAGGGAAATAACACAACAACGTGTCTTTAGAAACATTTTTTTTTTTTTTGAAGACTTTATTTACCCCACATTTTGTATGGATGAACCATGCAGGTATTGCATGGTAACTGAGTCCCCCCAGAACACATCAGACACCGATCAACTGCTGCTTTTCCATCATGACCGTTTCAACAGACACCTGGCAAGTATATTTCAAGTCTGGTAAGAAAATTGGCATGTTTTGCCAATGTTATTCTTCAAAAAGGTGGCAACTTGTCAGCATTACACCTCCAGTTAACCTGAGCAATTCAAAATGAAAGTGAAATTAGGAAACAGAAATACAGGAGCTGCTGTTTGTTTTTAAATGCGTAGGCGCAAAGAGTATTGTCCTGATCATATAGCTTAGAGTTTGTAACAATGGTGGTGACCAGTGGACAGACCCATCTGCTAGGTAGCAAGACTGCAGCTTGAAGGTTAAAGAGATTGTACAGGGTCTTCTTTTAAAAATAACAAACATGTTATACTTGCTTGTTCTGTGCAATGGTTTTGAGGGTCCCACCCTCCTTTCATGATTTTGCTGACAGCCTATGGCTCCCACAGCTCTCAGCCAAGCTTGTGAGTGCAAAGAGAGGGGAGAGAAGAACTAAAGCTGGGGACAGAGAATGCATTAAAGTCAAAAACCTTTTGCCTTTACAACCACTTTAAAGTATTCACCATGCAGTTGAGAGACTGCTATGAAGAAAAGTAGTGTGAATAGGGGAAAGGGTGACAGCCTGTAAAGAGCAGTGGTACAATTGAGCTCCACCCACGAGGAAAGTGAGACACCTGATGTAGAAGAGTAGCAAAGCACATGGCAGCAAAGTCCAATATTAATTTCCTTACCTTGTGTGACCTGTACCAGCTGCTTTGTAAAGACCAAAACAACACCTCAAATATATCCATACTGTGTGTCTTAACCCAGAAAGGAACTAAACAGTAATATCCTTTATATAGATAACATATAATTATACATGATAACAATGATATAATATAAATGATTTGTAAAAACACTATGCGTGTTGTGAGTGCTGCTCACCCTAATAGGTACCTATTATACAGAAAAGCCCACAGCAAAAAATAAAATGCAGGACAACATGAAATGTGTACCCTGTAGGCTGGGGCAGTGAGGGTTAAATATTTCTTCAGTTAACTTGGCTCACAGGGGATTGGTCAGAGCAGTGAAAGGGGGAGGCAGTGCCAGAGAAGAGGCCAGGGGTTCAGACATCTGGTCAGCACAGAGGAAAAGAAAATGTTGTGTGCTGACGTGTCTGCCTCTGCTCTCCTCTGCGGATCTATGGCAGAAGCTAGACAGATGGCGGAACAGCTGCGAGTGATGGCAGAGTCCATGGGCACTGCATAGCTGTGGAGTCAGCTCGCAGTCATGCAGGGGACAGACACCACAGTTCCCAGTGTGTCACATGTGTGGCGTGCTTGGTGGGCATGCCCCCAGAGCGCTACAACCTCTCCTGGTCCCCTCGAGCCAAGTGCTGTTTGAGGGCCCGGTTCCCAACCCTCAGGCACAGCCGGCTCCGCTGCCCTCGGCGGGAGCCAGTTATGATGCCGAGAGGACGCCCCGTCAGGGTGGGGCTTGACGGGACAGAGCCGCAGCATCAACCCACTCCTGATCTCCAGCCCTGCATAGACCAGGGGGAGTGTGGCCCCATCCCAAGTGGATGTTTCCCCAGAGATGACAGCCCAGCAGGGGAGGAGCCACACGGGGCCAGGCCAATCCGCCAGGGCTGCCGGTGTCCCCATTGTGCCTCGATCCAGGCGGGATCCGAGGGCCACAGCGGAAGAGAGGAGAAGCAAGGTCCCTCCCACCTCCGGGGGGTGAAGAGGTCCCACACTACCACAGCCGGGATCAGCAGTCCAGTAGGTCAGAGGCGCAGAACAGATGACGAGCTTCCAGGGCCTTCCGCAGCTGGCACATCCTCACCAGTGCAATCTCCAGGCGGTCTCCAGGATTCGTCCTGCTAAGATGGGCAGCTGTCCAGCGCAGAGGAGGTCGGCAGTGGTGGATTCCGGATTGGCGGCTGTGGGACCACTTCCTGGTCAGCCCGATAAGTTCATGCCTAATGTTGGTTCTTCCTTTCAGTTTTCTCCTGTCCATGTGTCCGGTTCTAGGGTAGGTGGGCCCGGGGGAAAGTGCCCCTTCAGCCAAAGAAGGTGGGGGTCTCTCCCCCCTCCCTCAGTCATCAGGTGTAGGACCAGCCACGTCAGGTGAGGCAACGACTGTGTAAGACCTCATGGTGGGGCTACGGTCTTTGGTGCAGCGTTATGACATGGGCTCTCCGGCGGGATCACCGCTGGTGTCGGCCTGGGTTTTGGAAGTGGGTCAGGCAGGGGCTCGATCAGTGGTGGGTCAGGTACAGGGGACAGTGTAGGGATCAGAAGCGGTGGTGTCACCGGGGATTCGGTGGTTGGGAAAATCAACGGCCCTTCCCCTGCAGTTTCCGCAAAAGAGGTTAGCAAGAATACCGAGTTGGTTCAACTGGCCTATTCGGCCATGTGTGAAGTGTGTACATCTGCTTTGAGGGCCCTCTGGGCGCTCATTTCAAAATAGAAGAAAACAGACGGGAAAAGATTTGGAAGGGGGAATATGTGGAGATTTTCATGTTGCTCCCTCTGGAAAAATTTACCTTGGACAGAGTTAAGTCAGAGGAATCTAAAAAGGAAGATGAGGAAAAGCGGCGGTATCGGTTGATTCTACAAACAGTTAGTAATTGGTTGCAGGCATTCGCCATTTTGGCTAGCGTCATTGGCGAAAAGGCACCAGAGAATTGTTCCCTGTTTTTTGCTATCTGGACTCCATTAGCGAGGCCCAGAGGGTTTACGGTGGTGTGGCTTGACTGCGATATGATGAACAATTTTGTCAATGAAAAGTAATACACCCTTCGCTGCGCTGGGACCACAAGGACATCAGTTTATGGATGAAACTGATGTCCTCTCTGTGAGCTTCTACAGCGTTTTTTCAAGCAGGGGCTGGGAGTCCAAACGCCCCTGGACAGCTGGCCGCAAAAAAAGCGGGGTCAGTGCTGGCAATTCAATGAGGGTTCTTGTAGGTTTGGCACCAACTGCCGATACCAACATGAATGCTCACACTGCTAAGGGGCTCACCCTCTGTCCCGTTGTTTTAAGGCCGGCAAATCCCATCCCCGTGATATTGCAGGTAAGAGGCCGGAACGCCAGGGAGGGCGGACAGGATGTCCCCCCTTTCTAAATAAATATCCAGACTGGCAGGTGGCTCGGTTGCTACAAGCGGGTTTCATGGAGAGTTTTGTGATTCCTTGCTCCCTTACACAGATTCCCCCTATGGCGGACAACCTTAGGCCTGCCAAGGTACACTCTGAACTGGTTTCTGAGAAGCTTGCTAAGGAAGTGTGATTTTTGTTTCCACCTTTGGAGTGGTGTCCCTGTTGGGCGTCATTCCGAAGAAGGAGCCCAATAAGTTCCAGTTGATACACCATCTTTTGTTTCCAAAGGGCGGCTCTGTTAAGGATGCCATTTTCCCCCGAGGCATGTGCAGGCATGTGCAGTATTGTATAATTTGATCGATGCTGACGTGTTTTGGGTTCAGCGATACGGCAGAGGGGCCCTTATGGCCAAGACAGATATAGAGGCGGCTTTTCGTTTACTCCCGATTCATCCAGGCAGTTTTCATCTCCTGGGTTGTAAATGGTTAGGGGCCCGGATCAATGCCTGCCGATGGGTTGTTCCATCTCATGCGCATTCTTCAATACTTTTATTTCCTTTCTGGAGTGGGTAGTGCGGGACGCGGCATGTGTCAATTCAGTCATTCATTACCTGGATGACTTTTTCTGTGTCGATCCCCCATCTTCTAGATTATGTGGCGTACTGCTGGCTACAGTGCAGCACATAGCGGAGCTATTTGGTATACCTCTCGCGTCGGACAAGACGGAAGGCCCCGCTGAGATTATCAAATTTCTGGGTATAGAGATTGATTCTAGAGCAATGGAGTGTCTTCTGCCAGAAGATAAGTTGCATGCCTTGCAGGAAGAGGTTTGTTTAATTGCAGGGAAACATAAGATCCAACTAGGTCGGTGGTCAGGCTGTTCATCCGCCATTCAAAGACAGATCAAGCCGACAGGGGGGCTCACATTGATTTGTGCCAAATCCAGGGCTCACTCACATGCCCGGTGACAGCGGTACTGGAATACTTAAGGCTTCACCCAGTAGTGGCCTGTTCTTTTCTGGTCCATTCGGATGGTATGGCTTTATCTAAGTTTCAATTTATATCGGTACTGTGGCGCTGCCTCTCGGCTGCCGGTATTGAGGGCCATCATTTTTCATCACATTCTTTTAGGATCGGGCAGCCACGGAGTCGGTCAGGTGGGATTTGGACAGCACAGCGGTCAAGCGTATTGGCAGGTGGGAATCGGATAGATTCAAAATCTACGTCCGCCCCCATTTGGTTTCGTAAGGGTGGGGTTTTTTCTTTTCATAAAAAAAATCAAAAGGAAAAGTAGGGGGGGGGGGGGGTCCTGTGTTTTTTTTTTTTTCATTTGTGTCTAATTTTCCACTTCTTTATTGTGTATTAGTGATGGTAAGATGGTGATGGGTGTGTGTGCTATGTTTTAAATTTTTTCTTTCAGATCATACTTACCTCGTTTGGATCCTGGGCCATTCATTTGTATACTGGGGGTCAAAGAGGGCTGATGTCAGGCCTAATGGCTGACAGCTTGGTTTCCCGAGAGCAGAGGCTAGCATCCGGTGGATAGGAATTCGGGGGATGTTATGGAGTAGGGTGGTCCCGGAGGTTAGCAGGATCTCTAGATGGGATAGGCCTCCAGATGTATTGGTCATACATGCAAGTGGTAATGACCTGGGGGTTCGGTCTACTAGGCACCTTATATGGGACATTAAAATTGATGCGCTGCGACTGAAAGTGACATTCCCACATACGGTGGTGGTATGGTCAGAGATGGTGGCCCGCATCACCTGGCGTCTTGCCAGGTTGGTGGCTAAGCTCAACAGGGCCGAGGTCAAGTGCAATAGGGAGGTTGAGAGGTTTATTGCAAGGAATGGGGGTGTGGTAGTCAGGCAGAAGGAGCTTGAGGTTGAGACATGGAGATATCTCTGCAGGGATGGAGTCCACCTTAACGAGGCGGGTATGGACCTGTGGTCATTAGGTTTACAGGACGGAATGCAATGAGCAGTGTGTTGTTGGTGGGGCACAAAGGTGTGAGACTTCACACTTTGCGCTGTGGCGGTTGGGTCTTTGGAGGTATTTGGAAGTAAACTCCTGGAATTAAAGGATTGGGACACATCTGAGATATGAGTCCCCAGTGAATGCCAGTTATGTGGTTAACTAGGAGTATATGGTGTATCTGCTGAAGGTGGTTCATCCCTGAGTCGGTGCAATGCGACAGGGACCATGGAAATGTTTAAGCACATATAAGGTAAAGTGTTGGATACGTAGTGCCTCCAATGATCAGCAAACAAAAATTTTATGCCTTGTTTTTTGTTGATATTGATAATTCATTTTACTTTAATAAAGGGGCCGTTAAATGGCCAGTTTTATCCCAACCTTTGGTGTTAGACTATTTGTAGTAGAAATAATAAGGGGATACAATATGGGGATGTAAAATGAGTAGTAGAGGGTAAATATAGGACAGGATACATATGGGTTACCTTTTCATGTTAATCAAATTTCAAGCAACCCTGGTAAAAAAAAGTAAAAGCATTAGTGGCAAGAATATAACCCAGCACAGTCCTTGGCATGCACAGACTGTGTGATTTGGACAAAAAGCAGACTTGTTCAAGTTCATCTTTGGCACTTAGTATAACATAGGAGTAAGAGTTTTGCACTTATAGAACACAGAAACTTCCACATTTAAATCACAGAAACGCCAGGTAAACATAATCAGATGTTATGTGGGTTTAGTAATGACTTTTTTGGCCCAGTTGAAGGACTTCTTTAACGTATGGAAGAAGCTGGTTCCGCTGGCCTTCCTTGAGACTTTAATGAGTAAATTAGGAGTAAAACTTGAACGTGGTTAAATCTGTAGACGGCAACCTAAATATTACTAATGGAATATAGTCCAGATTGTCCTGCACCTTCTACCAAAGACAAGGAATGAATACTACAGATGCCTGAACTGCTGTGTCTGCAATAAACTGATTACAGGAACATCTTTCTAACACCCACAGACTGGAAAGTGGAAACACCACTTCAGGGCAGGAACCATGTGCGTTCCTGTCTGAGGATCCACAATTTGGGATGTCTGTGTGGTCTGACATATGTCAGAAAACCCTGCATGATTAAAAAGCTGAAGATTCACCTAACCCAGAAAAATGTATGAAACTGGCTGAGCCATGTGCGGTTCCGATGAGTCACGGCTGGTGTCAAGATCAAACAATGGACCAGACTCACGGGACGCCCCCAAGAAACTATTTATACTACTTACAAAGATCTGTCTGGAAGCTTGTGTACATAGCCAGACAGGGCTTGAACTGTACCACACTGAACCTGGTGTATACAAAGAGGCTCAGCTGAAATTGTTTGAGGTGCCTATAACCAATTGGATTTCAGCTTCAGTTTTTTTTACACAATATTTTTTGTTAGTGTTAGATAATTAAAGGAGGACTCTAAGGAAAAACATAATTCACTTAAAGCGGTTCTTCACCCTAAAGGGGAAGTTCCGCAAATCTGATCCCTCCCCCCCTCCGGTGCCACAATCGGCACCTTTCAGGGGGGAGGGGGGTGCAGTTACCTGGATAATCCAGGTAACTGCACCCACTTCCGGCCAGACCGCCGCAGACCCCCGCAGACACCCCGCCCCCCCCCTTTGTGTTCTGGGAAACACACAGTTCCCAGAGACACAGCAGGGGACCATAAGAGACGCACAGCGTGACTCGTGCATGCGCAGTAGGGAACTGGGCAGTGAAGCCGTCATGCTTCACTTCCCGATTCCCTGACAGAGGATGGCGGCGGTGGCAGCAGCGAGACGAGCGACCACTCGTCATCTGCCGCCGACATCGCTGGACCCTGGGACAGGTAAGTGTGATTTTATTAAATTCCAGCATAATTTTGGCCCCATAAATTTGAATGGAAATACACCAAAAACTCATCTACATATATTTTGATGCATTTTTTGGTGCAATTTCATTGTTGTTTCCTCCTTCACAGCAAATATGCTTATTATTAGCAAAAACCAAATAAAGGCATAAAAATTGCATCAAAATCACCTAAAACAAGTCATGCAACATAATTGCACTAAAAATCCGATCAAATCGCATCCGAGGCATGAACCTTGCCTTAGAGCTGATGTGGGACTGCTGCAGCATCGCACCGATAATGCAACATAGAGATGAGTATGTATGTTTGTTTTTTTTACAAACTCCCAACTTCTCCTTTAACCAGCATAGGTATGATTATCTTAAACACCATACTGAATATACCTTACCTGCATAAATTCTCCCCAAACAGGACACTGTTCTTCATTATAAGGGCAAGGCTTCATACAAGAAAATAAATCCAGCTATAATTTCCAACATACTGATAACTTCCAGTTGACAAACCAAAACTAGTGCCAGCCATAGATGCCCTGTGGGCACCTAACTTAACATGTCTTCAAGGGCTGTCCAAATCATAAGTTGAGGACAGATACACTAATTAATTAAAGGCCAGCAGGGGCAGGTGGAGTTTGGGTGGAAGCTGGAGATGGAGTGCTGAGGAGGCTGTTGGGGGCCCTTGAGGGTTACCCCCTATTCTGGGGGGGGGGTGACCTCGGTCCTGGCACTTGGATGCTGGAGGGATCCTCTCAAGACACAGAGGAGCTCTATCCAGAGGCACGAGAGCAAGTGTGAGGACAGCAGGAGCCAGTGAGAATGTCCAGGAGGTCTCCAGAAGAAGTCAGCCGGGTGGGCTGGTGAGTGTGCAATCTGGGAGGACTGTAGGATGTAGCCAGGTGGGCTAGAAAAAGTGTCTGCTGCAGCTAGGCTTCCTGCCAGAGCCTGAAGAGGTGGTGCTGGGGCCAGTGACAATGGGAGGAAGTGCAGTGAAAGTGCTAGTGATGTCACCCCAACATTCTCAACTATAGGGGTTCGCTGTCCCTGCCTGTAAAGGGCCTTTGCTAAAGATTTTTCCTGGGTGATACCACTGCGGATCTGTAAGCAAGACTGTGCAGGAGGAAGGAAAGGAGTGTATATAGTTGAAGTGTCCCTGGAGAGAATTTATTCCAGTCAAGTGGGCCTCCCATAATACCCCTATCCCCATCCAAGTTTATTAACCCCTAAATAAAACACAAAAATAAAGTTTCTGGATTGTACTGGACTACAGAGGAGAAGATCTTCAGAGGCTGAAGAAATCCATTGTCCACTGTGCCTTCAGCTGAGTGAGAACCCACACGTGCACCATTTTCTTGCATACTTAATGATCATGTTACTGATGCCTAAAAATGACCATGCTCCCAAAAATCAAAAGACCCTGTCGCTAAAGCTCATGGGCTCTAAAATTCATTTCTGTGTACATTTTTAACTATTGAGCTCTCTAAAATACTTTTTACAACAAAGAAAAACACATGTTGCCTTTTAAGACAATAAATTCTAAGGTGGACTTCCAGTAGCTTCTTAAATGGTCAAGACTAAATCTGGCCATAGATGACTCATTATTTTGGATAAGTCAGGGGGCTGAACCAAAAAAATGAATAGATTCCTCCATCCATATGATCAAGGTGGATAGAGGCATCTTCCCAACTGGGACTTTGTAGCCTGTCAGTGGGACTTTCCTCGGTCATAATACACTGATGAATGGCTGTAGCTGGCTGATCGAGAACATTTTTCCAGCAAGCCCATTCGACAGTCTAATAATCGACTTCTGTTGAACAGGCGAGGCCATTCATGGACCAAAATTTGGCTAGTCCCTGCTGAACTGGGCCAATTTCAATTCATCTATGACTAGCTTGACCTCCTCTCAAATGTATATGCTCTGAAGTTAATCCTTCAGCAAACAATAGGGATGTGTTGGCTCATGCTGAAGTTAACTGACAAATAGAGAAGAGTCCCAAATTACTATCCATTCTGGCTGGTTATAGCCGAAAAGCTCAATTCACAAAGCTAAAACACCAGGAGCCAGATACTTTAAAAAAAGAAAGTGACAGCTATTTTCAGTCAAATGGGACTTCAAAATTACAGCCACATGGCTGGAAATATAGATATTTGTATAAATCTTTCTGAATTGAGCCTATAGTGAATGTTTATTTTGTAGCTTATCCAAGCAACTCTGACTAGTGGTAGCCAGAATGCATTAAAGCCCATCTCTAGTCAAGAATTATTTTTTTACCCTAAACCTCCCATACACCTCCACTGTATACAAACTTTTTTTTTGGTACTTAACTTGCTCTTCTCCATAAACCCTCCTTCTAGTGACACAGGAAGAAAGAATCTGCAGGACACTCTACATAATGTAGATGCAGGGGGACTATCACGGGGCACAAATAATGATAAAACAGCTATGACCAGAAAAATAATTTACATAATTTACCGACCGGGCCCGGAGTAGATACAGGGCTTAAAGTATAGTGGTGTTTCTGCTGCTCTACCTGAGTATAGAGTGGTCTGTATTAACCAACTTATTCTAACGGGGAACTGTGTCCATCCATTGCCCACTGAGATCATTCATGCACCTCCTGGGATCCATGCTTCCCTTAATATCTAAATAAAAGGGTCGGCGTTTGGGGAAATTTCCCATCCCAGTCGCCGGGTAAGATTTTTTCTTCCTCCCTCAGTCGGATTTGGCCTGATGCTGGGACAGGGGTGGATAGATGTAGGTAATATCCTGAAGAAGCTGTGAAGCAAAACTAGTCGATTTACCTCACCCTTCCCTACGAATCTGTGACTTATATCTCAAGATGTTATATCTATGTAACTTTAATAAATTGTTTTTATGTAAATTATTGTTCTGGTCATAGCTGTTTTATCATTATTTGTGCCCCGTAATAGTCCCCCTGCTCACACACTCCTCGTTGACATCTTGGATAGGAGACCAGAGACGTTGACACCTTTCCTTAGTTTATCTGATTGGGATGAGGGTGCACATTATTAGTTTATGATTTATTTACTTATGAAGCCATCCATTACTTATAATGTAGATGCACCCTGAAAAACTTGTGGAGGTTGTTGAGACCAGCTGCTCAGCTCACATATATTCAACTGGGGTGACCGATTGCCTCAACAGGAAATGCTGCCAGAAGAACAGTTTGGGAAGCAATATCTACTTATTAGGTAACAGTTGTCAAAGGCATCTTTCCTCTTTTTTGAAAAAATAATAAACCTGAGAACAATTTTACATATGAGAAAGGTTGGTCAAGCATATAGTCCCATCTCAACGGATGTGTGTGACCCCTGGATACATCATTTGGGAAATAATGTTAAGCTTAATGCCTGTTGGAGCCCAATTAACTTCACACACACAAGTAGCAAAGGTAGGCTTTTTGCAATAAGAAGAAGACAAAGTTTGCTTGGATCCATTAAAGGCTGCCATATGCCAGGCGAGCGGATTGTAGTTTTTGTTCCAGGGTCCTGTGGTTTTTGGTTACACCTCTTGCTATGGAGTATATTTTGGTATAATGAGATGTCACCTCGTAGATAGTTTTCATGTCCTACATTTTCTAATGACATATATTCTGCATTATATCTAAGTATAGAGATGCTTACCCTATGTTGTCAAGTATCGGGTTTTACTAGTGATGGGCTCTCAGTTTCCTGTTTAGCCTCTCCCACACTCCTACCTCTGTCCACTGTTGATCTAATACAGCCTTTCTGTACATTCCTTCTGTTCTATCTATGTGGCTGCCAAAAATTCCCAGCATTCCCAGCCTCTGGTTGCTGTTCCTGACTCCAGTGCAGCAGACATTGGACTGCCAGCTTGTCCGCTCAGGAAATTTGTCATCATCTTAAATAGGATATTTTGATTCTTATCCAGAATTCAATACATCTATTAGCTCCATTTCATGTATAGATCCTTCTGCTCTCAAAAAAAAAGAAATTATTTGCAAAGGTTTATTCAGTTTACGTATAGTCTTGATATTATAATACCTATAGTCTTGATACAGTATTCAATGGAGGCAGGCAGAGGAGGTGGGCATCGGCCATGTGATATTTCAATATAACGTTTTTGAATATGTTGAAATGCTATTAAGCCCCATCCCTCTACAATTTCAGTCCCATTTTGTTTTATTAAACTATAGACATTCAACATTAGAGTGAACATGCCTTCACAAAATATTACATAATCAAGTGCTCTTATTTAATGGCAGGCAAATGTACCATGAGGGGCTTTTTAGTGACCTACAGGTCAATAGCACATGCTTATAATAAATGGGTAAAGGTCCACAAGAATTTCTTTAGAGAGGACCAACCAGTACTGAAAAATATATATAAATATAATGGCTTTATTAAAAAATACAAATGTAAAAAACTTCACCTCCACCCCCATTGCAAACAAGTTAAAATTGACAACCTTGTCAAGAGACACAGGTAGCTACCACTGACACCCATCCATCCACATGCATGCATAGATTCTGCTCCAAAGAAGCTTGCCGGGAGAGCGAAATGCATCAGCATCACGTCATCACGTCTTTGATGTTCGGACACAGATAGAACAACTCGGACATGCTGTTATTCTCGGGATTTAGCCACAGTTCCTTGTGGATTGGATGCATGGAGACCGTACAGAGATTGTAGCGTGTGGGGAGCCATTGCTGGACATTCATCACAGTGAACTTCGGAGGATAGCTTCATGCTGTTTGATCTTGTCCAGGAGTGTCGGGGAGTGGTGAGATACATTGGAACCGCATATTGTCTTTGTTACCATACCCACCTCCTTAATAAATATACTCCGCAGCAGTTGCCTTCACCTTTCACACCAGCTCCTGG
Organism: Lithobates pipiens; assembly: GCF_037356315.1. Lineage (NCBI taxonomy): Eukaryota > Metazoa > Chordata > Amphibia > Anura > Ranidae > Lithobates > Lithobates pipiens. The sequence continues at coordinate 289,220,888 of NW_027507785.1, forward strand.
TCTCAGCGGCTTCCTGATTTCAGTCGAGTGCCAGATATAGTAGTTATTTCACAGATTTATGGAACTGTGTTACTCTTTATAACAGTGAACTTTCACTGGCACTTTGTGAACATTTCAAGACTGTCCCGCATTGCATATTCATATGGCTTACCATCAGAGATAAATTAATAGACTCACGGAAAGTCATTGTGACCATACACCTAGAGTATTGCTTATTTAGTACTCAGGACTTGTTCCAATATCTGGGTCATCATCACCTGTTGCCTAATTAAATACCAATCTACGCATGCATGTGTATGGATGGTTGTCCGTGGTAGCTACCTTTGTCTCATTTTACCATTTGTATTTTCCAATAGAGCCATTATATATATTTTTTTTTAGTACTGGTTGGTCCACTTTGAAAAAATTCTTGCGGACCTTTAGTCCATTTATTATATGTTTCAGGCTATCTAGAAGACCACACTCCTCTTTCATCCTATTGTGGAACAAAGGGGAGTGACGGTATGCATTGATCTATGTTACTGGAATATAAATTCCTATTAGATCTAATTTATTGGGAGATAGAGCTGCAGTAACAACTTTTACCATTTGTCTTATGCTCAATATGACATGTTTAGGCATCAAATTTGGATACCACATCCATGGGTGTCCACAGGTAGGGACAAGGGGGATCAAGTGCCCCCCCCCCTGGAATCAGGGATCAGATCTTAAATTCAGCACAGTTGCATCGCTTTCAGGGTGCGAGCAGCCCTCACCCAGGTGCCATCCGCCAGTGGGGTAACACCATCAAGGTGCTGTAAAGCCCCCCCATCAGTGTAGTGTGACTTCGGGCTCTTTTCCCTGCTCAGTCCAGCAGAGAACTCGGCATCGCTGTGACAGGAGAAAGGCAAGCTGCTGGCTATCAAATGTTACCCCTGCTCACCCCCCACTTTCTCCTGTCAGGGACAAGAGATGGCGGCTCTCACCAGGTTCCCCACCCAGCTTCCTGCCTGCTCCGTTCCTTCCCTATTGGCCATAACTGAGGGCCAATCAAAGGAGACTAGGAGAGCATCATGGGACATGTAGTCCCAAAGATTGGCAGCCCCATTTTTCACAGGGAGGAGGCTACAGCTCGATCAAAAGAGAGATTGAGAGACTGCAGCCTGGAAAAAAGCTGAGGGAGAAAGCTATACAGGACAAAGAATGAGGAGTGTTCTGGATGGAAACCAGGGAGAGAGCCACGCTGCCCAGCACCACCAGAGAGAGAAAAACGGAGCCACTACCAGGGTACAGACATGCTACACTACTGACCAGAGTCGCCCCAGGGGAACCCAGAGTGAGCGATCGTCCAGCCGGAGGGATCACTGCTGTAGTTTCGCTGGGTCTGGTAAGAGGGCCTGTTGGCCATTATCCATTACTTATCCTAGGGACTGTACTACATCTGCAGTCTCTGACCATGATAATGTGATCATGACATTGTCGAAAAGGGGTGGTGCATGGGCGCCCCTAAAATGATGCCCCCCCTGAAAAAAGTTCTGCGGACGCCCATGACCACATCCTTGGGTTCCAGGTAAATTACTTTGCCTAGGCTGAGATTAGGTCATCAGCCTTGTGTAAGCAGGATAAACATTTCCTCAGTCTCCCCTAATGATCAGACTGCAATATTGTACCTTTGTGTAACTTTATAGCAAGTCACAAAGTAGACTGCATCAGGAGTAGATATGTTTCAGGTGTTGACCAACACAGCCAAAACCTTCACAGACACCAGAATTTATATGATTGTGTAATCTCTGATCCAGCATCTCTGAGAAGTATAGGCTGATCCTGGACAGTGCCTGAGCTGTAGCCAAGGTTTTATCTATAGCTTCCTAAGGTGGTAATAAGCTATAGTTAAGGTTTTAAATATAGCCTTTTGAGCTGCAAATGAGCGGTAGCCAATGTTTTGTCTATAGCGTTCTGAGCTGGGAATGAGTTGTAGCCAATGTTTTGTCTATAGCCTTCTGAACTGTGAATGGGCTGTAGATAAGGTTTTTTCTGTAGCCTACTGAGCTGTGAATGGGCTGTACCACGGTGTTATCTATAGCGTTCTGAGCTGTAGCTAAGATTTTATCTATAGTGTTCTGAACTGTGAATGCGCTGTAGTCAAGTCTTTATCTATAGCTTTCTGAGCTGTGAATGAGCTGTACTCAAGACTTTAGCTATAGCCTTCTGAGCTGTGAATGAGCTGCAGTCAAGGCTTTATCTATAGCGTTCTGAGCTGTGAATGAGTTGCAATCAATGCTTTTTTCTATAGCCTACTGAGCTGTGAAAGGGCTGTACCAAGGTGTTATCTATAGCGTTCTGAGCTGTGAATGACCCATAGCCAAGGCTTTATCTAGAGCCTTCTGAGCTGTGAAGGAGCTGTAGCCAATGTTTTTACTATAGCCTTCTGAGCTGTAAATGAGTTGTAGCCAATGTGTTATCTATAGAATTCTGAGCTGTAGCCAATGTTTTGTCTATAGCAATTGTTGTCAACTTATGAGCTAAACGAGACCTAAAACACAGGCCACACATAATGTTCAATATAAGTAATGGTTGAGAGGACTGTCAGAAGCTTGAGACCCAATAGAGGAAATGAGGGTCAGAAAGTGTGGACATTCCACATTTTTGGCTGGAGTTATACTACAGGAGACAACACGAAACTGGGAACACAAGGCTAGTAGAGATCAATGCTAATTAATGTTCCCCCTACAGACTGCTGAGGTCTGACGGCCAGATATCATATACCAAAGGGTCACATGGGCCGCAGGTTGGGCATCAGGGGTCTGTAGCCTTCTGAGCTGTGAGTGAGCTGCTGCCAAGGTTGTATTTATAGCGTTCTGAGCTGTGAATGAGCTGTAGCTAAGGTATTATCGAAAGCGCTCTCAGCTGCGAATGACCTGTAGCCATGGTTTTATCTAAAGTGTTCTGAGTTGTGAATGAGCAGTGGTCAATATTTTGCCTATAACCTTCTAAGCTGCAAATGGGCAGTTAGCCAACATTTTGTCTAAACCTTCTGAGCTGTGATTGAGCTGGACCCAAGATTTTATCCATAGTGTACTGACCTGTGAATGAGTTGCAGCCAATGATTTGTATGTGCAGTAGCTGTCTGAGCTCTAGCCAGAATTGTATCTATTGCCTTCTGAGATGTGGATAATCTGTAGCTGAGTGTTGGACTCCAGCCTCTTGTTATGCGATAAAAAAATGTTACACAGACCTATGTCTTTTTGTGGAAGAGCAATTCTCGAAGGTACAATTTCAGCGACTGTCAAATTTAGTTCATTGTGTTGCTAGATAAAGTCATTCAATAGATTGTTAAAAAGCATCTATTCTTGCGTCTGTATGAAGGCCACTATGCCAATCGTGACTTTAGGTGTCACACTGATAAGAGCAGTGGGTCGGTACTTGGAAGTCAATCTATTTAGTCTTAACTTGCACAGTGCACTTATGTACGAGATAGTGAAATGCTTTTAGAATTCAATGTTTGAGAAAAGGCCTGTTTCGTACAATAAAAATCTCCTCCACCATTATTGTATGAGCATTAATATTATACCCTCCCTTCTAGATTGTAAGCTCTAACGAGCAGGGCCCTCTGATCCCTCCTGTATTGATTTGTATTGTAAGTGTACTGTCTGCCCTCATATTGTAAAGCGCTGCGCAAACTGTTGGCGCTATATAAATCCTGAATAATAATAATAATAATAATAATAATGTCTATCAATTCATAAATGGAAGTAGCATGCTAAAGAAAAATGTCACCCAGGTATCTCTCAGTCTGTAAACTAAGGCTTAGTTTCAGATTTCCTCATTGATAGTCAAAGCAAAGAACCACAAGCTGCACAAACTTCGGAGTCACATTCATATGCTTAGTACAACTTTATCTAGGCTAAATAGCTTGTGGTGCATACGTCATTATCGATAATAGCAGATATATCATGATGAATATTTCTCTGCTATCCAGATCTACTTTGGGGCAGCGTGGGATTCCATGCTCATCTTCATACCCAGGAAGGGAAGGATGAAATACGGTGGACAGCTGAGATTTAGAGCAAATGGTGTCTCAGTGAAACTGAACAAGGGTTTTGGCTGCATAGTGTGGGTTCCTAAATATTTGCAGAGCAGAGGTCAGAGGTTTAGGACACCCAGCTCAGCTGTATGCCCCATTTCTGAACTGTTTTCTTTCAATGTGTGAAAAATGAATACTTCAGTTAAAGATTATTAGACAATAGGCAGCTATCGTAACTTTTTACGCTGCTTGTTTTTCTGTCCATATGTGTACGCCAAAATTCCGATATTGACGCTGATGTGCCAGGCCCCTTTAGATATTATTTTTAGTACAAGAACAAAAACAGCTGTTGACAAGGTTTATCCGTTGACTTTTCTCCAGCATTTAGTGGAATTAGGCTGGCCATACTTTATTACTTTATACAATTTTCTTGTACAATTTTTCTTTAGATTTACCAAAACCATATAGTATGAGGTCAAACCTAAACACTTTCAATTTGTATGCAATCAGGCCCTTGCACTACATAATTGAAGGCAAATATAAAGGAAATTGAACAAGAAAATTGTATAATATATGTCCATATTTAACCATTTTGTTGGCTGAAGAATTATATATCCTATCATTACAGTTGTTTTAATTTTCTTTTTAGTTAGCTGCCAAAGATAGATCGCCTACTAAGACACCAGGAACAAATATAGGTCCCAAATTGTATTTCCCTCGGCATGGACAAAAATCTAAGTAGAGCAGAATCCGCTTTCATAAATGGAAATCAGTATCCAAACTGATAGTCAGAAGCTATCTGATGTATCAAAGTCCATAGATGAACACTAGGGAGCTTTTTTAAGATCCAGGGAGGGAGTCAATGAATCAAAGTACTGTACCTCCTACAGTGGATAATCCATAACTACATTTTCTGTGGAACTGCTGCTACCAGAACCCCCATAAGTCTTTCTACCTCTCACCTATTGAATGTTGTTTGTGTTCAGTTAAAAGTTTGCTCCATTTCCTGCAATCACTGATTGAATGATTCTGGGGAAACAAAATGGACCCAAATGTGTGGTCACCCACATTTTGTTTTGTTAAGTCCAACTGGGCAATACAATTCTTGAACTGGAACTGCTCCTAACCTGATGTGCTCTTATGCTGCATACACACGATCAGCCAGCAAAAGAACAATGAGAGATTTTAATCGGAAAATGTGTCTGTGTGTATACTCCATTGGAATTTAGTTGTCCGAATTCTCGCCAGTAAAAATTTGAGAGCATGTTCTCAATTTTCCTGACGGAAAAACGGAAATTCCGATCATGTGTATGCAATTCCGACACGTCAAAAATTATGCATGCTCAGATTCAACTACGAGGCAGAAGCTATTGGCTACTGGCTATGGAACTTCCTTTTTCTAGTCTAGTCATACGCGTTGTACGTCACCGCGTTCTTGACGGTCGGAATTTGGTGTGACCATGTGTATGCAAGACAGCTTGAGCGGAATTCTGTCGAAATTCAGTCGGGAAAACCATCAGACCTTTTTCCGACCATAATTCCGATCGTGTGTACGCGGCATTAGAGAACATATCTATGACAGTTCAACGTTGTAATAACCATACTGGGCTGAACAATGCAAAGAGGCTCTTAAAAAATCTTGAGGACAGTAGCTACTCTGGTGCTGGCCAGAATTTCTAGCCTGGTAGTCTGGGCCAACATTGCCTTTTGTAATATGCCAGATTGTCTCTGCATGAGATAACTAGTGCTTCTGATGCCCATATGTGCTAATGATCAATTTCCTGCTCACTTCTACATGGACTGGTTGTTGCACATGATCTCCCATATTGCTTGCATCTATCTGACTGTGTATATCATCCTATATTGGACGTCTTTGACTGGAAACCATGCAGGGTCACTTTAAGTCCAGTTTTCTACATAGAACAGTATTAAAAAAAATAATAATATATTGCTAGGTTGTGTTTTTTCAAGCTGAAAGTTCTGTGGCTGCTATGCTCATCCAAAGGCCCAGAACAACCAAGCAGACTGGAAAATATGATTACATTCTGGTTAGGTCAGTGACTCGTTAACTAGACAAGCCATAGGCTGAATGTTAGCCAGGGAACTGGTAACCTTACAAAAATCACAGTTGCAGTTCCCAAATTTTTATCTTGACAGATTTACTTTTCACTTTAATCAGCCGTGGTGTGGTTCCGTACTCATTTCCGACCAAAATCACAAATCCAAATTTCAGCTGTGACCACAGATCTTCACATTATGTAAGTCTACCAGTTAAGATGTAACACTTTTGTTTTCAGTGCATCTTGCTAGTAGTACTCATCACCCAATGTGAACCCAAATAGAACAGGCGTTAACCAACCGCTTTGTTGAAGCAAACCCATTTCTTTGCTATGTACAAGTGGTGGAAATCTGTTCCCTCCATATGTTATTGTTTTATATTAGTCTTGTTGCTCTACACAGTCAGGGAATGTTATGACTCTTTAATGGGATGTCATGCCTAAGCACTGCAAAACCCGATACCCCAATAAATTGTCCTGGTGACATGAATGTCGTTCCTTTCCCATCTGCTGTTCTAACAATCATCTTGTTGTTTGACAGACGCATGTTTCACTGTTTCCATAAGTAAATAGATCAGAATATAAGACTGCATCCGGTAACAGGGCAAGAATAGAAGGCAAATCCGCACTTAGGATCGGGGAAGTATTACTTGACCGTGCTGATGATTTTTCTAACGGTTCGGTAGTGAGCAGCTTATTGGTTCATTTAAGAATCTATTATAATCCAACTGGGAAACAATAATTGTTGGAAGTTCCAGTAGGGATTGGATGATTAAGTTTGTTGTGCCCATCTTAGCCCTTGTACACACGGTCGGACATTCCGACGGAAAATGTCCGATCAGACCGCATTGTCGGATAATCCGACTGTGTGTGGGCTCCATCAGACTGTTTCTGTCGGAATATCTGACGGACAAAGTTTTAGAGCTGGGCTAGAAAACTTTCCGACAACATGATCCGATCGGACTTTATCCGATTGTGTGTAGAGAATTCAGATCGGACAAAGTGCCACGCATGCTCAGATCAAATTCCTAGACCAAAGCTATTGGCAACTAGCCTGAACGTAGTCCCGTCCTAACGAAATAACGTCATTACATTACGTACGATCGGATTTTCCGTCAACTTTGTCCGACCGTGTGTATGCAACACAAGTTTCAGACAAAATCCGTCAGACAAAATCCGACGGATTTTGTTGTCGGAATGTCTGACCGTGTGTACAAGGGCTAAGGCAGGGTTGCATGTGTAATGCCTGTGGAACCGGGCTTGTGTTGCAAGATTCCATTCACCAGGACTTGAGGCAACCTTTTCCAAAGTTTTACAGTTTAAAACAAGACTGATGAAATAGGAACCACCACCCAAAAGGCATCCATTTGACATCTGGTGTTTTCATGCAATCTTTTAGGAGCATCACTAAATCAGCATTTTGTTTTGTTTTGTTTTTGTTCCTTAATTGAAGGGGAAGTGAACCTTAGAAGCTCTGCCCAAAAAACAGCAGGTAGCAGTCAAAGAACTACTGTAGTTACCGGTATTGCCTCTGGTCTACCTACAGCTGATCTTTCCCCATTACTAACTTCCCATGCCTTGTTCTGTATTGTTTCTCTGTGAAGAGGTTGCCATCTTGGTAGAGACAGGATTTTGCTTCCTCTTGAACCAAGAGGGGTCTGGCTGCAGACTGGAGCTCCACTCCAGACAGGAAACATGTCATTTACACTCAAAGTTTTTTTAATCAAGTTTAATGTAACAAACAACCAATAGACACAACTCAAGTAAGTGGAAGTCACATGTTTCCTATCTAGAGTGGAGCTCCAGGAGTTCCAATCTGCAGCCGGTACCACAGGGGTAATGTGGGTGCCACAGCCTGGGTGCCTTAGGGTCTGGGGCACATAAACACCCCCAAATTCAGATCTCACAGCACAATGATCGCTGCAGATCAGAGCTCAGAAATCAATGTTCTTGTAAAGAGAACACTTTCAATTGCAGTAATAAAAGCCCCTTTTGTGCCCACTTACAATTTTAACATTTTCACAACATTAACCCCTTCAGTGCTGTTTGTTCACTGCTTGCGTGCAATGGTTTCTAGAAAGGTCCCGGGGCCCCAGAGGCCTAATGGTGACCTCAACGGTTAGGGAGAGCTGGCATCCTTCTTTGTAGAGGGGGTTACCAGGCATGGCGGGTGTGATGAAAGAAGAAATGATGGGTGGCAGTCACGACATAACACACGTCCACCCAGACTGTCCCTGTGGCACAGAACACGATTACCTTAGTCCACCGAAATAAATAGGCTCTCCCAGCAGGCCAAGGAACTGAAAGAAATCCCCGCCAATCGGCTGAGACACCCCATCCATTCATGATCTGACCTTGCTATGCCCCTGTCGTCTAATGTCCCCAGCACAGTGCCACCTAGTGACAGAATAGAAAAGATGCAGCAATTACAGAATTTAGGGAGGAATCATTAGCTCTTCTATCAATCAGCCAGAACAATTACTACCTGGCAAACTAAATTTGTTAGCAACCCCGTCTAAACACCAGGATGCTACAGGTATCTAGCTGCAGGCTGTAGCTACAGGAAACATATGACCTCCACTTACTCGAGTATTGACATCACCAATGATTTGTGATGAAAATGGGGATTTCAGCAGAGGGGTGGCTTTGTACACAGAGGAGGGGGCTAAGCATGCAGATTAGCACTCAATATTGTTTTGGGGGGGTCTGATTTTTGCTGGTACATAATGCTCATATATCTTTGGGGAGGGTGCAGTTTGGTACGTTCACCCTGGGCTCTGGATGACGTTGTACTGGCACTGCTGTACAGCTTTCAGAAAGTGCAAAACAGGACTTTTCAGGGGTCTGAAGTGGCAAATGGAGCAGTGAAGGAGCGTAAACATAATATGAATAAAAAACAGCCAAAGGCCAACCGCTGCGCTAGAGAAAAGATATGAATGTCCAAAAATAAATTAATCGGTATAGCAGCCAGCACTTCGAGTTTTAGAATACAAGAAAACCCCTAAATCAGTGACAAATAAAAAATAAGTGCAGCGCTAAGTGATTAAACAATAGTGAAAAGAAAAATTTACATAAATAATAATATATCAAGAAATATGCTGAATTAATAGCACAAACTCTGCTTAAATATAATAGATTTGCACACTGGAATTAAGCATATATAATAAACATTAAAAAAAATATTATTTAAAGTGACTAAAAATATCTGGTGAAAAATGCTAAAAGTCAAAACTAAGGCAGAGTCCCAAAAAGTGAAAGTATAGTGATAATCAGTCCAAAGATACAAGTCCTTAGGTGAATTGCCAACGAAGATCAGTGAGTATGAAATCCCTTTGCCAAGTGGAAAAACACCCAGGAAGTGAGCAAATATTCTCCTTACAGACTCCAAAAACCAAGAGAATGGTCTCAGCAAGCCCAGGGAATTCGGTCTCCCAGAAACCTATGCCGAAATACTGTTGATCCTGGATCGGTAGCACTCAAGGAATATAAATAATAAAAGCTCCCATTGTGTAGTATTTAAATAAAGAATTTAATAAAAATAAATAGATCACACTTACAAGAAAGTTGCAATATAGTGCATTATAAAATCACCAGTGTCCCATAACACTCTCCCTGCTCGCTGTCCTCTGCAGAGCTACACCTCCAACGAGGCAAACGTGATGACGTCAGAGCACATTCCTACGCGGCGTTTCGTCACAAGTGGACGTCGTCTGGGGATTGGTCTCAGCCACGATCAGCATGAAGCCCACACATGACCGTAATATGGCTATATCATTCCGTCTGACCTTTTCTGCCAGAAAGTTTGGTCATGTGTACGCGGCATAACAGGTTTTAAAAAAAAAAAAATTAAATTTGTGTGGATATACAACCGCTTTAACTAAGTACTAACTACCCTGTGTCCCCCCGAAAATAAGACCTAGCGTTATTGTCGGTGATGGCTGCAATATAAGCCCTACCCCCCAAATAACCTAGGTTGTGTTTTTTCAAGCTGAAAGTTCTGTGGCTGCTATGCTCATCCAAAGGCCCAGAACAACCATGCAGACTGGAAAATATGATTACATTCTGGTTAGGTCAGTGACTCGTTAACTAGACAAGCCATAGGCTGAATGTTAGCCAGGGAACTGGTAACCTTACAAAAATCACAGTTGCAGTTCCCAAATTTTTATCTTTATCTTTAATCAGCCGCGGTCTGATCACGCTAGGTCTTATTTTTGGGGAAACAGGGTATGTGCAGGAGCTCTACTGATCCTCTCAAACAGTCCCTATAGATCTAAACATCTACCTTCTTTCCTTCTTTGCTAGTCCCCTCCTGCACACGGTAATGTTGTTTTCCAATTCCCATCCACTGTGGGGCCACAGAAAGCAATGCCACCAAAAAAGTCACCACGGACACCACTTAGCAGATATTTAGAGCTGCTGTCAAAACAATGTATTTTCAGTGTGACGGTCACTAAACACGACATTTTCTCTGGCGCACTTAACTTTTGCACAGAGCTACATATACATCGTACATTATATAAAGCTTTTCATCTAGTTAAAGTAAACAGGGTCTATATTCCTAAGAGTTTTCTTTTTATGTGACATTAAGGGAGTGTAAATGTATTTTCTTGGAATCAAGACACATTGTAGAAAGATAAATGGGAGCGTTCAGTATTTCATTGTAGGTAATCTCCATAACATCTTCCAGCAGTGTAACCCAAGATGGTTTAGCTGAAATACCGCTGTATACAGGGTATTGTATTGCAGAGTTCCAAAATAGAACCTGACATACTATTTAGACACATAGCACAATATTGAACTCTCAAGTATGTATGTTGTTAAAGGATACTGAGAAATTGGTAAGAAATGAGTAACGTTGGAGGTCAGCCAGGCACCAATGTAAACACCATTGATATAATGATACAGCTAAATGGAATTGTGAGAAGAGGTAGTTATGCCTGGGTTTGGGGGAATGTAAATGTAGTCTGAAATTATTACTCTTGTTTTACATTGTACAGATGAAATAATGAAGTATCATCTATCTATCTATCTATCTATCTATCTATCTATCTATCTATCTATCCAATTATTTATCTGCATTTTTCATTTATGTCAGTGGTCTGCAACTGCGGCCCTTTGTTTGCCTTTATCCGACCCCACTATTCCTCCCTCTGACACCAAAAATGGGGTATATTACCTCCCACTGAAACTATTGATGGGGCACTATTGCTCCCGCTAATTCTAAATAGGGGGCATTGTTTATTACCACTGGCCACAGTCTAGCTTCTCTAAGGCTGGATTCACACCTATGCATTTTTACTGCTTTTTGCATTTTGCAGATTTGCACTACAGAAAGTTTTCCATAGGAAACCATGGTAAATGGACTGCAGTGCAAATCTGCAAAATGCAAAAAGCACTAAAACTGCATAGGTGTGAATCCAGCCTAATGTCTGATAGACAGTAAAATGACCCTTTGCTTAGATAGTTTGGAGACTCTTGATTTATCTATTAACTGAATAATTTTAACAAGCTTGTATATCAAATACTGAGGAATATGTACACTATATTACCAAAAATATTGGGACGCCTATCTTTACATGCATTTGAACTTGAATGTAATCCCAGTCTTTGTCTGTAGGGTTCAATATTGAGTTGGCCCACCCTTTGCAGTTATAACAGCTTCAACTTGGGTGGCACAGTGGTGTAGTGGGTAGCACTCTCACCTAGCAGTAAGAAGGGTCGCTGGTTCAAATCCCAACCACAACACTACCTGACTGGAGTTTGCATTTTCTCCCTGTGCCTGCGTGGGTTTCCTCTGGGTACTCCGGTTTCCTCCCACAATCCAAAGACATGCAGGTAGGTTAATTGGTTTCTGTCCAAAATTGGCCCTAGTATAAGAATGGGGACCTTGGATTGTGGGCTCTTTGAGGGTAGGGACCAATGTGAGTGTGCAAGGTACAGGGGCAATTGTAGACACTCAATCAGGATGGACTGGTGTCTTTATGCAACCTTACAAACTATGAAACTCTTCTGCGAAGACTGTCCACAAGGTATTAGGAGTGTGTCTATGGGAATATTTGACCATTCTTCCAGAAGCACATTTGTGAGGCCAGTAGCCACTGATGTGGTTGAGAAGGCCTGGCTTGCAGTTTCCGCTATAATTCATCCCAAAGGTGTTCTATCGGGTTGAGGCCAGTAAAGTTCCTCCACCCCAAACTCACTCATCCATGTCTTTATGGACCTTGTTTGTGCACAGTTATGTTGGAACAGGAAGGGGCCATCCCACAAAGTAAGGTTCATAAAGACATGGATGAGCGAGTTTGGTCTGGAGGAAAATGACTGGCCTGCACAGAACCCTGACCTCAACTCAATAGAACACCTTTGGGATGAATTAGAGCGGAGACTGTGAGCCAGGTCTTCTCATTCACATCAGTACCCGACCTTACAAATGCACTTCTGGAAGAATGGTCAAAAATTCTCATGGTCAAAAATTCTCATACACACTCCTAAACCTTGTGGACAGCCTTCCAAGAAGAGTTGAAGCTGTTATAGCTGCAAAGGGTGGGCCAACTCAATATTAGACTCTATGGACTAAGACTGGGATTCCATGTGCATGTAAAGTCCCAATACTTTTGGTAATATGGTGTATTGCAGTCTTTTATTGTTGGTGTTACAATTGTAGCACCACCCCCAAAGGAGCTGCTTGGTCATTTTGGATTCTCTGTTCACTGCAAGAACAAGTTCAGCCCCTCTGAAACAGCTTGTTCCATAAAAAATGTCTGCAAGCACGTAAGACTCAAGTATGAATACATTATACTAGGAAATAGACACACACTCATTTAGTGATGATTGCACTTCATCTATTCATATAGGTTTGGAATAAATGGCAGTAGAACATAAATGAGCACAAAGCAGATACATTTGAACACAATCTGCTGACAGTAATAACTACATCAAAGTGACTAAGATGATGTTCTATACCACTAACTGAAATCAATATGTGAATTAGCAAATCAGCGATAAACAATGTAAATAAACAGCAAGTGACCGAAGGCACAGAACTCGGAAGGAAGACAGGGTGAAGATGGAACAAAAGTGTGCCCATTCTAGAGCTGGTAACATTAAGGATATTCTAAATCATTTTAAAGAACTGTTTTTGTATGTAAGAGGCATAGAGGAGGAGTATAGATGGTATAAAAGTGGGAAGTATGTGCAGGTGAGGAGTGTGGAGGGTATGTCAGTGGGCAGTATGTACAGGAGAGGAATGTGGAGGGTATGATGGGGGCAGTATGTAAAGGAGAGGAGTGTGGAGGGTATGATGGGGCAGTATGTACAGGAGAGGAGTGTGGAGGGTATGATGGGGGCAGTATGTACAGGAGAGGAGTGTGGAGGGTATGATAGGGGCAGTATGTACAGGAGAGGAGTGTGGAGGGTATGATAGGGGCAGTTTGTACAGGAGAGGAATGTGGAGGGTATGATGGGGCAGTATGCACAGGAGAGGAGTGTGGAGGGTATGATGGGGGCAGTATGTACAGGAGAGGAGTGTGGAGGGTATGATGGGGCATTATGTACAGGAGAGGAGTGTAGAGGGTATGATAGGGGCAGTATGTACAGGAGAGGAGTGTGGAGGGTATGATAGGGGCATTATGTACAGGAGAGGAGTGTGGAAGGTCTTATGAGGGTGGTATGTACAGGAGAGGAGTGTGGAGAGAAAGATAGTTGGCAGTATGTACAGGAGAGGAATGTGGAGGGTATGATGGGGGCAGTATGTACAGGAGAGGAGTGTGGAGGGTATGATGGGGACAGTATGTACAGGAGAGGAGTGTGGAGGGTATGATAGGGGCAGTATGTACAGGAGAGGAGTGTGGAAGGTCTTATGAGGGTGGTATGTACAGGAGAGGAGTGTGGAGAGAAAGATAGTTGGCAGTATGTACAGGAGAGGCGTGTGGAGGGTATGACCGTGGGCAGTATGTAGAGGAGAGGAGTGTGGAGGGTATGACAGTGAGCAGTATGTACAGGAGAGGCGTGTGGAGGGTATGACTGTGGGCAGTATGTACAGGAGAGGAGTGTGGAGGGTATGACAGTAAGCAGTATGTACAGGAGAGGAGTGTGGAGGGTATGACCATGGGCAGTATGTACAGGAGAGGAGTGTGGAGGGTATGACAGTAAGCAGCATGTACAGGAGAGTAATCAGGTTTTAATACAGGTTCCAATTAAGCAGAGACCAGCCATAGTCAATCTATGTATGGGCTAGCTGGTTGTACACAATCTATTAATCGACTTGAGTACAACCAGCCTGTCAGGTTTTCCCAAAACAGTCAGTGATGCCAGTTATAGTTAGCAACACTTATCATTGTATTGTGTGGGTAAGGAAGGCTCCCCACTGGCAGAACACAATAACACTGCGGGATTGATTCCCCCATCCACAGGTCAGCAGGTGAGAGCCTGAGAGGGTGTGTGGGGATAGGCTGGGGAGAGGTCTGTCAGCAGGGGGATGTGAGGTGATCATGGAGGGATATCAATCAGCGGGAGGGGGGAGTAACTGGGAGTGATATCTGGGAAATGTTCACCCAAGAAATAAGTGGAAGGGAGGTGGCTAACATGGAAAGTGGCTGGAAAGCGCCCTGGTTGGTGGTGAGTGTGAAATGGATGATGTGTTTCAAGTTTCTTTCACATTTGCAGTAATTCTTACTGCCCTCTGAAAAGTGATCTGTGGTGTATTGATTTTCAATGAGTGGTATAGCAGCAGATGACCGGCGCTCATGAGGTGCTACTGCTGCCTCCTTTTTTTTTTACATTGTTGGACTATGCTGCTACTGCGAGCGAGTTTGACAGGTGGTGCTGCCTGTCAAACTCTGCAGGCTCCAAGCTGTCCATTGAGCTCAGTGCCTCTGACAAGAAGTAAGGAGAGGCACTGTGAGCTCATCCTCTTAGTCTGCTGCAAAGAGAGTGTGCCAGCTTGTATTTAAATTGGCTGCTCCATATGCAGCTTCTGACAGGCTGCACAAGGAGCCCCGTATCTCCGGGACCATGGGTGATAGGAGCCCAAAACTAGTGGTGGGGTAGACCTTCAGATACCTACCCCCTAAATTTGGACTCTATGTGACCCCTGGTCACCAAGCCACAACCCTTGATGTCAATCTTTTTTTGTTTTGTTTTTGTGATTTTTGTTTTTTAAATGGGCCTATCTTAACCACTTCAATACAGGGCACTTTCGCCCCCTTCCTTCCCAGCCTAATTTTCAGCTTTCATCGCTCTAGCGCTTTCAGTGACAATTGCGCGGTCATGCTACACTGTACCCAAATGAAATTTTTATAATTTTGTTCGCACAGATAGAGCTTTATTTTGGTGTTATTTATTCACGACTCCGTTTTTTTTTTTGCGATATAAGCGCAAAAAAAGCGGAAATTTGGAAAAAAAACTATATTTTCTTTTTTCCATTTTAAAAGAAATCCAATAAAATCAAATTTTGTCATAAATTTAAGCCAAAATGTATTCTGCTACATGCTTTTGGTAAAAAAAAATTCCGTTAAGTGTAAAATAATTGGTTTGTGTGGTCACGGACATATGTACGCAAATGATCATGCACATATGTGTGCAGGTGATCACGTACATATGTGTGCAGATAATCATTGGGACATATGTGGGGGACATGTTTTTATTATTAGGGACATGTGTTTTTATCATTTGGGGACATGTATGTTTTGGGGACATGTGTGGGGACTGTGTTTACACTGTTTTGTGTGTGGTGTGTTTGCACTAGACTGATGATCAGTGAGTAAAAAGCTGTAAAAAACAGCCCATACTCACTGATCATCAGCCGGCTGCAGCGTTCTGCTCTCCTCTTCTCAGCGATGACTTCCGTGTGAGGAGAGGAGAGCCGATTGCCTAGCAACCGACTGTTTGTTTACATCACATGACGGCTGTGATTGGACACAGCCGTCATGTGATCAGGAGGGCCAATCACAGAGCCCTCCTGCCGATCTGAGATGTGCCGTGTCCGGGTGACACGAGCACATCGGGGTCGCGCCGCTGCGCGGGCACGCGCACGTGCGATCCCGCTCCTTCTGAAGGACGTTCCTGAACGTCCTATCAGAAGTAGACGGCTCCCACCTGGCCGTATATATGCATTGGCCGGGTGGGAAGTGGTTAAGGTAAGCGGCCTGGAGCTGCAGCTCCAATAGCCCCTTTGTTAATCCGGCCCTGATTATAGTAGGTAGTTCCTAATGGCTCAGTCTCTAGTGGTGTTATCTAGCAATGGCCACAAGGGCCCTCTTACCCAGGGCCGTCTTTAATATCGATTGGACCCTGGGTAAAAAAATGTTTAGGGCCCCCCTACCCCCATGCAATTTCGCTCTCCACCTTCTCGAAGACATACAATAAATAGCAGCTAGACTTCAAATCAGTTTACTGTATCAGATCAGGCAGCGATTGCGTTTGGTTGCGAGAGGTTACAGCATATCATTACTGCTTACTAACTGGTTGCTAGAGGTTACAGCACTCCTTAAGGCTCACTGATTTGTTGCTAGAAGTTACAGCACATTTCTGCGTGTTGATTGGCTGCTAGAGATTGCTGTACAGTAATACTGCTCACTGGTTGCTATAGGTTACAGCACATCTTCTCCTCACTGCAGGGGGGCATGATATACCTATGAATGCTGCCTTTATTTACATATCAATGCAGTTGGCCTCAGCTATTTACATATGCATGTCACTGCTATTTACATATGAATGCCAGTATTTACATGTAAACACAGGTCTGCAGGTGAGTCATCTGTACACAACAATAGGGCAGAGCTGGGCAGCATTAGTAGCAGCACAGGACTAAAACTTCAAGGGACAAGGGAATGCAGTGCTGGTGCAAGGATCGTTGACACCCTAGGCGAAAACCTAATTTTGCCGCCCCCCCCCCCCCGGCTGCACCCATGACTCCACCTTACCCTGCCCTTGCTACACATGACCTATCTGACCCCTACACTGACCCCCTGACACATAAACTAATCCACCTGACTCCTACTTCCTGCACTACTCACATCACACTGACCCCTACACTGACCCACCTGATAATTACACCGACCCACCTGGCACCTACACCAACCCACCTGGCACCTACACTGCCAATTACACTGACCATCACACTGACACCTACACTGACCATCACGCTGACACCTACACTGACCATCACGCTGACACCTACACTGACCATCACGCTGACACCTACACTGACCATCACGCTGACACCTACACTGACCATCACGCTGACACCTACACTGACCATCACGCTGACACCTACACTGACCATCACACTGACACCTACACTGACCATCACGCTGACACCTACACTGACCATCACACTGACACCTACACTGACCATCACGCTGACACCTACACTGACCATCACGCTGACACCTACACTGACCATCACACTGACACCTACACTGACCATCACACTGACACCTACACTGACCATCACACTGACACCTACACTGACCATCACGCTGACACCTATACTGACCATCACGCTGACACCTACACTGACCCCTACACTGACCATCACACTGACACCTACACTGACCATCACACTGACACCTACACTGACCATCACGCTGACACCTACACTGACCATCACGCTGACACCTACACCTACACTGACCATCACACTGACACCTACACTGACCATCACGCTGACACCTACACTGACCATCACGCTGACACCTACACCTACACTGACCATCACACTGACACCTACACTGACCATCACGCTGACACCTACACTGACCATCACGCTGACACCTACACTGACCATCACGCTGACACCTACACTGACCATCACGCTGACACCTACACTGACCATCACGCTGACACATACCCTGAAAACACATACACTGACACATACACTGACACATACACTGGCACTGACAATGGCACTGACACATACACTGACACATACACTGACCATCACACTGACGCATACACTGACCATCACACTGACGCCTACACTGACCATCACGCTGACACCTACACTGACCATCACACTGACGCATACACTGACCATCACGCTGACACCTACACTGACCATCACGCTGACACCTACACTGACCATCACGCTGACACCTACACTGACCATCACGCTGACACCTACACTGACCATCACGCTGACACATACCCTGAAAACACATACACTGACACATACACTGACACATACACTGGCACTGACAATGGCACTGACACATACACTGACACATACACTGACCATCACACTGACGCATACACTGACCATCACACTGACGCCTACACTGACCATCACGCTGACACCTACACTGACCATCACACTGACGCATACACTGACCATCACGCTGACACCTACACTGACCATCACGCTGACACCTACACTGACCATCACGCTGACACCTACACTGACCATCACGCTGACACATACCCTGAAAACACATACACTGACACATACACTGACCATCACACTGACGCATACACTGACCATCACACTGACACCTACACTGACCATCACACTGACGCCTACACTGACTGACACATACACTGACCATCACACTGACGCATACACTGACCATCACACTGACACCTACACTGACCATCACACTGACACATACACTGACCATCACACTGACGCATACACTGACCATCACACTGACACCTACACTGACCATCACACTGACGCATACACTGACCATCACACTGACACCTACACTGACCATCACACTGACCATCACACTGACCATCACACTGACCCATCACACTGACCCATCACACTGACGCATCACACTGACGCATCACACTGACCATCACACTGACCATCACACTGACGCATTACACTGACCATCACACTGACCATCACACTGACGCATTACACTGACCATCACACTGACGCATCACACTGACCATCACACTGACGCATCACACTGACGCATCACACTGACCATCACACTGACGTATACACTGACGTATACACTGACGCATCACACTGACCATCACACTGACCATCACACTGACCCATCACACTGACCCATCACACTGACCCATCACACTGACCCATCACACTGACGCATCACACTGACCATCACACTGACCCATCACACTGACCCATCACACTGACGCATCACACTGACCATCACACTGACCATCACACTGACGCATACACTGACCATCACACTGACGCATCACACTGACGCATCACACTGACCCATCACACTGACCCATCACACTGACCATCACACTGACGCATACACTGACCATCACACTGACGCATCACACTGACGCATCACACTGACCCATCACACTGACCCATCACACTGACCCATCACACTGACGCATCACACTGACCATCACACTGACCATCACACTGACGCATACACTGACCATCACACTGACGCATCACACTGACCCATCACACTGACCCATCACACTGACCATCACACTGACGCATACACTGACCATCACACTGACGCATCACACTGACGCATCACACTGACCCATCACACTGACCCATCACACTGACGCATCACACTGACCATCACACTGACCATCACACTGACGCATACACTGACCATCACACTGACGCATCACACTGACGCATCACACTGACCCATCACACTGACCCATCACACTGACCCATCACACTGACCCATCACACTGACGCATCACACTGACGCATCACACTGACCATCACACTGACCCATCACACTGACCCATCACACTGACCATCACACTGACCCATCACACTGACGCATCACACTGACGCATCACACTGACGCATTACACTGACCATCACACTGACGCATTACACTGACACATACACTGACACATACACTGACACATACACTGACGCTTTACACTGACACGACACATACACTGACACATTACACTGGCACATGACACTGACATGACACATTACACTGACATGACACATACACTGACGCATTACACTGACATGACACATTACACTGACACATTACACTGACATGACACATTACACTGACACATTACACTGACATGACACATTACACTGACACATTACACTGACACGACACATACACTGACACATACACTGACGCATCACACTGGCATGACACATACACAGACACATCACACTGACATGACACTGACACACATCACACTGACCTACCTGACTCCTACTTCCTGCATTACTCACACACAAACCCCCTCCATACAGCTCAATGGATCCATCCTCCTCCTTACCTCTGCTCTTTGATGCTGCCTTTAGCGACCATCATCCGGGCCTCTCCGACTCCTCCGCACTGGGTGTGCAGAATTGTTCAGGAGTCCACGCCAGCGCCGTCCACCCGCTCCGCTGGGGCCACACCAGCGCCGTCCACCCGCTCTGCCGGGGCCACACCAGCGCCGTCCACCTGCTCCGCCGGGGCCACGCCAGCGCCATCCATCCATCCGCTCCGCCTCCATCATATCCCCGCCGGGACCAGGCCAGCGCCGTCAACCCCGCTCCATGATGTCCCCGCCGGGCAGGAGGTCAGCTGACCGGCCTCTCAATGCTCCCATCTCCGCCGAGCCCCGCCCCTCCGCTGCACTCACACAGAGCCGCTCCAGAGGGACAGGCTGGAGCAAAGGAGTCCCGGAGCGGCGCTGTGAGATGAGCACTGTGGGGCGCTCAGCGGGAAACATGGGGGATTGGTGGCGCCGGTGGAACACCACAGGGGGGGGGGCGAGAGAGCAGAAGAGGAGCTCACACTGGGCAGAGGCCATAGTTGCGCCCTAGGTGGTAGTGCGCCCTAGGCGGCTGCCTACTTCGCCTAGTGGTAGCGCCGGCCCTGAGGGAATGTAAACTGGGATAGTTGGCAATTATGAGACAACAATGACAGGGCCCAGGGCAGCTGTCCCTTTTGCCCTGCCTTAAAGACGGCCCTGCTCTTACCACATCCAACAGTAGACAGTGAAAGACAAAACCAGAGAAAATTCCCAGCTCAACTCACCAACCAGTCTGCTTACCAACCAAATTAACCTGTCCAACAGTCTGCATTAAAAACAGGGGTTTAGTTAGCACACATTTGCAAACGCATGTGTAAGCTGCAAGGCCTCTTCACGGCACCCTATGCATTGCTTGCAGTCCTAACACTACTAAATTTGAGTGTGTCTCTACAATGGAAGCACATGCATTCTAATGGATAGATAAGGAGCAGGTGGGCCTGGAGGTAGCCCTTTCCTCCTTAAAAGCACAGGGGCGCACTGGACACCCAGCACAGAACACAATGGCAGCAAAGGTGCCCAGTGTGTCCCCTGACCAAATTTTCACCAGTAACAAAGACATGGCCCCTGCTAGGGAATACAGTGTCTGTGTCACATGCAAGGCAGACAATCAGCCAGGAGATGGGTGACATGACAAAGGTGATGATTACCCTGGTAGTGGAGGGGGTTTTGCACTTAATTAGCACCTCCACTGGCAGCTGGTCCCCCACTCTTTGGGACTGGACCTGCGGCACAAAGTGCCTAGGGACCCAGCCAAAACGTATGGGGGATAGAGAGATGCAGACGGGCCCCCGAGAGAGAGAGAGAGCAAGAGCAAAGAATGGAGAGAGATGGTGTTTTCTGTATCCAACAGCAACCATGGGTTTGGTCACTGGGAGAGAAGTGACATGTATTGCTGGATTGGTGGAGACTAGTACAGGCTCTGTGTTACCAGTCCCTAAATGCTGCACACATAGTGTCCTCTAGTGGGGGCCTGTGTCTGAAGTGTCCAAGTGGCATCAGTGTAATGAAGTCAATCGCGGATTACAAGTTAATGGTGTAGCTGCAGCTTACTTCTAAGTTCGGGAAATCTGCCTTAACTGCTTCACAGATATACTGCGGCGGAAGGACACGCACAGGCAGATTAATGTGCCTGTACGTTGCCCTTTAAGAGGCGGCTTGCGGGGCCTCCGGGAGTTCCGTGAGCGCGATCGCGGGTCCTGTGAACTCGATGTCTGCAGCGATACCAGTGATCGTCTCACAGAGAAGAATGGGGAAATGCTAATGTAAATAAGCATTTCCCCATTCTGCCTAATGACACTGTCTGGAGCGTCGTGTCACACATAGCCCCTCCCCCCACAGTTAGAATCACTCCCTAGGACACACTTAACCCCTACAGCACCACCTGGTGGTTAACCCCTTCTCTGCCAGTCATATTTACACAGTAATCAGTGCATTTTTATTTGCACTGATCACTGTATAAATGTGAATGGTCCCAAAATCATGCCAAAAGTGTCCGATCTGTCCGCTATAATGTCGCAATCACGATAAAAATCGATGATCGACCGCCGTTACTAGTAAAAAAAAAAATATTAATAAAAATGCCATAAAACTATCCCCTATTTTGTAGATGCTATAACTTTTGTACAAACCATTCAATAAACGCTTATTGCGATTTTTTTTTGAAGAATATGTATCGGCCTAAACTGAGGAAAAAGAAAATTTTTTATATATTTTTTGGGGATATTTATTATAGCAAAAAGTAAATAATAATGCGTTTTTTTCAAAATTGTCGCTATTTTTTGGTTTATAGCGCAAAAAATAAAAACCGCAGGGGTGATCATATATCACCAAAAGAAAGCTCTATGTGTGGGAAAAAAAGTATGTAAATTTTGTTTGGGAGCCACGTTGCACGACCGCGCAATTGTCAGCTAAAGCAATGCAGTGCTGAATCGCAAAAAGATAAGAAAAAGAAGAAAAATGATCAATTGTTAAGGCGCAGGGTCCCAACGTTCTTAACAACCGATGACTTATTCAGCTGCCAGTGGGGTTCCCCAGTTGACAGCTGAAGTGTAAACAAAGTCCCGGCAACTGGAGCTGTCAAAAAAAAAAACAGCTGGTCAATGTTTATCAACAACATTGCTCAGCCACTGAAACATAAAGATAAAAAAGAATCATTGTTTCTTTTTGTATCTTTCTTTTATTTCATCTACAGATCAAAAGGGATGAACATTGATCTGCAGATAAAGACAGTTTAACCCCCCTGACGGTCTTCCCGAGTCTGGCTCGGGGTGGAATTTTTGTACCATTAGCGGTAACCCCGAGCCAGACTCGGGACTGCATCGCTGGATCCAGGAGGATGCTTACTTACCTTCTCCCTCGGATCCAGCGTTGTCTCCCCGCTGTACGAGCGAGCCGTGTCTCGCTCGATTCATCACAGAGCCGATCTCCGTTCCCTGCGAGCGTTGCGATTCAAAAAGTGAAACACACAGTATACATACAGTATAATGTAATCTTACAGATTACATTGCTGTATGTAATTATTTCACATCCCCGTTGTCCCTAGTGGTCTGCCCAGTGTCCTGCATGCAGTTATAATGGTACCGCTTTTAGCACCTAAAATCCGAAATAATCGTACCGCCAGGGAGGTTAAAGCAACCTTTCAAGTAAAAAAATGTTTTTATTTTTTTATTTTAATTAAATGTTCCTTTGTTTAACTCCTTCTTAACCCTTAATTTACTCTAATAAGCCTTATTTAACTTCTTATTCTCCTTCTCCATTTAACTATTATTTTCTGGCAAATTTTTTTTGGTCGCTTCTATTTTCCAAACTATTAACATTTAATTCTTGTTTGCTTTGTTCGTTCATATTTTTACACCTTTAACATATGCTTACGCATTTCTCATTGAAAACAGCGCAATTTATTTTATTTTTTTTAAGTATTTTATTTGTTAACAACTTTTTAACCGCTTCCCGACCTTCTCATGCCAATATACGTTGGCAGAAGGCACATACAGGCAGAATCACGTACCTCTACGTTGCCCTTTCAGG
Organism: Lithobates pipiens; assembly: GCF_037356315.1. Lineage (NCBI taxonomy): Eukaryota > Metazoa > Chordata > Amphibia > Anura > Ranidae > Lithobates > Lithobates pipiens. The sequence continues at coordinate 289,244,711 of NW_027507785.1, forward strand.
GGTGGCGGGGGCGCCCGCGCGCCCCACGGGAAGCTCTGTGAGTCTGGTTGCGGGTCTCATGGACTCGATCGTCAGGGGGATACCTGCGATCGCCTCACGGAGAGGAAGAATGGAGAGATGCTAAAGTAAACAAGCATCTCCCTGTTCTGCCTAGCAATAGTGACACTGATCTCTGCTCCCTGTGATTGGAGCAGAGATCAGTGATCTGTAAAACATAGCCACGCCTCCCACAGTTAGCAACACGCCCCTAGGACACACTTAATCCCCTACACTGCCACCTAATGGTTAACCCCTTCACTGCCAGTGTCATTTACACAGGAATCAGTGCATTTGTATAGCACTGATTGCTGTATAAATGACAATGGTCCCAAAAAATGTGTCAAAAATGTCCGATGTGTCCGCCATAATGTCGCAGTCACAATAAAAATCGCAGATCGCTGCCATTTAAAAAAATTTTTATAAAAATGCCATAAAACTATTCCCTATTTTGTAAACGCTATAACTTTTGTGCAAACCAATCAATCGCTTATTGCAATTTTTTTTTTACCAAAAATATGTAGAAGAATACGTATTGGCCTAAACTGAGGAAAAAATTGTTTTTTTTAATATATTTTTGGGGATATTTATTATATCAAAAAGTAAAAAATAATGCGTTTTTTTTCAAACTGTCGCTCTTTTTTTGTTTATAGCGCAAAAAATAGAAACCGCAGAGGTGATCAAATACCACCAAAAGAAAGCTCTATTCATGGGAAAAAAAGGTCATTAATTTTGTTTGGGAGCCACGTCGCATGGCCACGCAATTGTCAGTTAAAGCGACGCAGTGCCAAATCGCAAAAAGTGCTCTGGTCCGGAAGGGAGTAAATTCTTCCGGGGCTGAAGTGGTTAATGCTTTGTGCCATTGCTGACAGCTGAAGTGTAAACCATACAGTTTCAGGTAGCTATCGATAATTGGTATTGATGTGTACTAAAATAAAAGTATCGATATCCATACTCATTGTAAAAAAAAAATGGTGTTGGTGCATCCCATTCCCTACAATCAACTGCCCCAGGCTAGCTGGACATCATCAGTGTCGTGGCTGGAAATCATGAGTATGAAGTGCATCTTGTTGGTGCAATGGGGGAACATGGCCTGTCAGAATAATTTGTTTCTAATAAAAATAAAATGTAGTAAAAAACTGACTTCAAGTCTATCTGCCCCTCCCGCACCCCCACAAATGAATACTGCCCCGTGTGTCTGATCAACTAATTATTAAACAATATTGCTATCTCACACAGAACCAGGTGTAGCGGAGAATCAGCTACCTAGTTAGACCCAGAGAATACCATTTTGTTGGCATAGGAATTTAGCTGCCCGTATTAGCTTTCGAAGATAGTCGGCAGCTTGGAATGCAGGCAGGCCCAGACTTTGACCACTTTATTGGTACTATTCAGTAACTTTACAAGTCTGGCTGAATACATTCAGTAACAGTTTCATTTTTCAAAAAAACTGTCCCTTTTAACATTAAAAATCAGACCCCAGACAAGTGGCATTTCCTGACATGTTTTCATCAGTCTACTGCACACAGAAGGAAGCATTTCCTCAGTCTAGTGTCCTCTCCTCCAGTTATTAGATCACAACATTCTAAATTAGGGGGAGATTTACTAAAACTGGAGCACTCAGAATCTGGTGCAGCTGTGCATGTTAGCCAATCAGCTTCTAACTTCAGCTTGTTCAAGTAATCTTTGAGAATAAAACCTGGAAACGGATTGGTTTTTATGCAGAGCTGCACCAGATTGTGCATGCTCCAGTTTTAGTAATCCCCCCTCATAATAACTTTAATGAGTAATCAGTAGGCCAGCATCTCCATCCAGGACATGCAGGCATGTTAAGGGAGGTGGGTATGGTCATGGGATAACAGGGTGGTTGTCACATCCTCCATGTTTCCTTCCTTGTTGGCCAAGTAAGGATCACATGAGAGTCCTACTCCAGGGTGGGTTCTTATGGGCTAAGCTAGGCACTTTGGATAGGGTCGCTGCATTACACATGGGTTACCTTGACTGGAACAGATAACTGATGAGTAAACCTTATCTCTGTACTAAATATTACCACGGCTACTAGTTTATTTAGGAGGGACACGCAAAGCCCTCTCCACCTGTCCAGTGTGTCACCGTTACCTCCTTCCCAGTAATGGTATGGAGTGCCTAAGTGCTCCTATCATGAATTCCATGCGTGCTCTTCATTTAACTCTTCTTATTCCATACCTGTATATAGGCTGAGGGTCCCAGTGGTGCAGATCTGCTACTGTTGATCTGGGAAACTGAATGCTGCAGAAGGAGTGCCGAAAAACACCTACCCTAGTGCAAGGAGCTATCTCACTTTTCATATGTACAGGCTTACACAGGTCACTAGAGAAACCTTTGTTACCACTTGTATCTTCACACTGTACTAACTCTTGTAGCATTATCTTAATACCCCAATGTGCTTAGTGACCTTATCTGTAGACTGTGTGTGCTGGTTACTTGCATTATACCCCTTTAATAACTAGGCAAAGTTTAAAATGCTTTACCTGGATAAATTAACATGATGACATACATAAACAACAGTCCAAAATAAAGTGCAGTATTTTCCCTAACATCTCCAGTCCCTAACTTCAGGCTTGTGGCTGCCCCAGCATACCTGTATAGGAAAGAGCATATTCTTGGCAGAGTACAAGCTTGGTTTCCTCAGGGAGGACTGCAAGTCCCAGCAATCCCCCTTGGTAGTGGGAACTCCCATCTCGGCATGATACTGGGAATTCACACTCCAGAAATGGCCCAGTCTCTTGTCTTAGTAAGAAAACCCCCCCTGGGTCCAGGATCTGTCCCTTTTATAGCACACAGGGCCAGGGGTTCGAACTTGCATTAACCACTGCCTGCCTACAGGCACTTGGCATGAAAATAATCTGATACTAAGTATAATTTAAGGTATGATTGGTATTGCTGATCCTATACTATATATTCCATAGCCCTCCTACTTGTAGAAAGGGATCCATAATATTGTCCACTTAGTTAATGAAAGTCAGCCAAAAGCCAACTATTCTACACTTGGTTTAGCAAAAGAGTTTTTGGTTCATGTTAGCCCACCTCACCATGACCTGGTTATACTTTCTCACCACTGAAGACAATTTGATTGGTCAAGACTAACAGCAATTGATTCTAAGCCAGCTTTCAGCACATGCTATGTCTTCTTCGGATCCTGTCAAGGATGAAAAATTACATTTTTCCCTGACATACCAGGGGTTTGATGACATTCGGCTTTTTAGGGCAAGTGTTAAACAGACAGGTAATAAAATACTGACTGATCCATGCAGATGTGTGGCATATAGAGGCATGATTCCATCTGGTATGCATCAAAGAAAATCTTCCTGGTAGTTTTAGAACCCTTGTGTCAGAGGTTATCTTTACTTGAATTGGTTTCTGATTCTATTTCCAGCTATAATTTTATGTCTTTCAAAGGAGCCTGTAAGGACATAAACATGGGAGATGTAACTACTGACTCATTGAGGATGATTTACTAAAGGCAAATAGACTGTGAACTCTGCAAGTGCAGTTGCTCCAAAGCTTAGTATATGAGGAAAAGCTTTACTTTGCAAAGAATACGCAAACACATGCAAGGAAAATTTAAAAAACTGAATTTTTGCTTTCACGTGATTGGATGATGGAAGTCAAAAGAACTTCTGCTCATGCTACTAGGCTCTGGAGCAACTGCACTTTTGCCTTTAGTAAATCAACCCCATTGCATAGGCTATGATGGACTATTCAGTAAAGCATGGTACCAGCACATGAATGGAGCAAGTGAAAGATATACTTTCAACCTGTATAGAGTGGTTCATTAACGCACTTTTGTTGATATCCAGAAAAAGAACATTTACAGTTTCAAGTGAATGAAGGTGCTTAAGTTGAAATCTGGCCAACTAATAAGACTATAGTGTCTTCGTAACTGTTATCGTAATTAAGATCTCCGTAAAGATTTACTTCTTGGTGTGCTGGCCATTTTTGTTTCTTAACCCTCGTACACACGATCGGCTTGTTGCCCAACAAAACCGTGGACTTTTGTCTTAATGGCATTGGCCCATACACATACTCTTGCATACACATGGCCACACAATTGTTGGCCAACAATTACGAACATAGTGATGTACTAGACACACCACGTGGTTTTCAGCTCTTTAGAACCACCCTTTGGGCTCCTTCTGCTAATTTCGTGTTAGTAGAAGTTTGGTGAGGGTTGATTTGCGCTTTTCTTTTTGTGTTTTTCATTTAGCACTTTTCAGTTCGCACTTTTCAGTTCGTTTCTGAACGGCCGTTCGTCAACCAGCCATGTTGCGTAATTGGGGGAGATAACATGTTATTTATTATTGGCCTTGGAGTTATTGCTTTGACATTATTTTTTGGTTGAATAATGATTATCCCATTAAAGAAGAAGAGAATTGTGCACTGCATTTCGAGATTTCATAATTTGCCACTTCACAAATGTTATTTCTCCATTACGAATGCTAGTTTACAAGACCGACCGCTTCTAGTTCACCCTTGCTTCTGAGCATACGTGTTCGTACTTTGGACTTTTTTCCGACTGACTTGTGTACACACGCTTGGAAAATCCGACAACAAACATTTGACCGCGGAAAATTTGAAAACCTGCTAGCCAACATTTGTTGGAGAAAAGTCTGACAACAATTGTCCGATGGAGCGTACACACGGTCGGATTTACCGGCAACAGCCTGTCATTGAACATTTCCCGTCGGAAAGTCTGATCGCGTGTACGCAGCTTAAGCCTTCAAATTATGTCCTCACCGGTTTCTTTTAAAGGTGTAACCACAATCCACAGATGTTCAAAATGTTTTTCTGTATTATTGTGGATTGATTGTGCTTTGGCGCAATACTGTGCCACCAATCATAGCTCAGCTTTTGTCACTTTCCAATGTACAGTAGTTTTTCAAGCTCATTATCGGCGCTGAGGCAGTGGAGAACAGTATATGATAAGGATGGCACTACAAACGATAAGGAGGCCTAACAGGAAATGGGCTTCTCTTCCACTACTTCTTACTGGTTAACTAGACTGCCTTGATCTAGTCATGACTTTCATTTTGTGGTTTTGTTTTAAAACTTTGGACAACCAACATGCATTACTGTCAAACCGCCAACATCTACATCTTGTTGATTAGCTGCCAAAGTGTATGTTTATACTGCAATGTGAATGTAAAGAAGGTGAATTCGTGTTTATTTTTAATACCCAATATACAACATTTTAAAAATAATTTTTTTCTTAACTTATGATTGGTTAATTGAACACACTTCACTTTATTTATTAAAGCATATCTAAACTTAAAATTTAACATAATGCATTTTTTTTCAAGCCTTCCTTTATTTTTGGTAAATTTGTCAGTAACACACTTCCTGCCCAACACTTATTGCATCTAGGAAGGAGCAGCGTTGTCACTCTAAGCCCTTGTACACACTGTCGGAGATTCCGACGGAATGTGTCCTATCGGACCATTTTGTCGGATATTCCGACTGTGTGTGGTCTCCATCAGACTGTTTCCGTCGGAATATCCGACGGACCAACTTTTCCAACTTGCCGGAAAAATTCTCCGACAAAATGCTCCTATCGGACATACTCCGATCATGTGTAGCCTACTCCGGCGGACAAAGTGCCACGCATGCTCAGATCAAATTCCTAGACCAAAGCTATTGGCTACTAGCCTGAACATAGTCCCGTCGTAATGAAATAACGTCATCACGTTATGTACAATTGGATTTTCCGACAACTTTGTCCGACCGTGTGTATGCAACAGTTTCGGACAAAATCTGTCGAACAAAATACAACGGATTTGGTTGTCAGAATGTCCGACCGTGTGTACAAGGGCTAAGAATAGTACTACAGAATATGTCCCCACCTCCTGTTCTGCATATCATTTGGGAGTGCTTTGTTGTCCAAAGAGTTAGCTGAAGATAATGTAAAATTATAGCAGTGCAGTAGAGACTAAGGATACGGGAAGGTATAAATCCAGAAGATTTCTGGCAGGACCACCAAGTACTTTTTTTCATTATTGAACAGCTATGGAAAAGCTTTTAAAGAAAAACTCTCCTCTATCCTGGAACCCATGTTTGACATTGTATCTGCGCAACAACCATTCCCACAACAATCACACGAATTAAACAAATGTTTTATTCCACAAACCCGGGAAAGACCCAGCCTAATGTGCAAGTTATTGTCCCATCTCTTTAATCAATGTAGATTTTAAAATATATGCCAAATTATTTGCCAACAGATATCTATACTTTAAAGCGGTCCTCCACCCTGAAGTGGAAGTTCCGCTCATCTGATCCCTCCCCCCCTCCGATGCCACAATCGGCACCTTTCAGGGGGGAGGGGGGTGCAGTTACCTAGATAATCCAGGTATCTGCACCCACTTCCGGGAAAAGACCGCCGCAGACCGCCGCAGATGCCCCCCCCCCCCCCCCGTTGTGTTCTGGGAAACACACAGTTCCCAGGACACAGTGGGGACCAGCAGAGACGCGCAGCGCGACACGTGCATGTGCAGTAGGGAACCGGGCAGTGAAGCCGCAATGTTTCACTTCCCGATTCCCTGACAGAGGATGGTGGCGGGGGCAGCAGAGAGACGAGCGATTGCTCGTCATCTGCCGCTGACATCGCTGGACCCTGGGACAGGTAAGTGTCAATTTATTAAAAGTCAGCAGCTGCAATATTTGTAGCTGCTGGCTTTTAATATTTTTTTTAAAGGTGCAGAACCACTTTAACCACTTTCAGACCGGACCAATTTGCTGGTCAAAGACCAGACCACTTTTTGCGATTCGGCACTGCGTCGCTTTAACTGACAATTGCGCGGTCGTGCGACGTGGCTCCCAAACAAAATTGACGTCCTTTTTTTCCCACAAATAGAGCTTTCTTTTGGTGGTATTTGATCACCCCTGCGGTTTTTATTTTTTGCGCTATAAACAAAAATAGAGCGACAATTTTGAAAAAAACGCATTATTTTTTACTTTTTGTTATAATAAATATCCCCCAAAAATATATAAAAAAACATTTTTTTCCCTCAATTTAGGCCGATACGTATTCTTCTACATATTTTTGGTAAAAAAAATCGCAATAAGCGATTATTGATTGGTTTGCGCAAAAGTTATAGCGTTTACAAAATAGGGATAGTTTTATAGCATTTTTATTAATAATTTTTTATTATTTTTTTTTTACTAGTAATGGCGGCGATCTGCGATTTTTATTGTGACTGCGACATTGTCGGGGACCCATCGGACATTTTTGACACATTGTAATCACTGCTATATAAATGCAGTGATTCCTGTGTAAATGACACTGGCAGTGAAAGGGTTAACCAGTGGGTGGCAGTGTAGGGGTTAAGTGTTCCTAGGGGTGTGTTACTAACTGTGGGGGGGTTGGGCTTTGGAAATGGAAAAATGTTGTTTATACAGCATTTCCTCCATTCGGCCGCTCCGTAAGACGATCGCGGGGATGCCCGCAGCGATCGAGTCCGCGGGTCCCGCGACCGGACTCACGGGGGTCCCGACCAGCGCGGGAGCGCGCCGCCGGCGGCGCGCTCCCGATGGCAGGGCGGCATCGAATATTGGACGTACATGTACGCCAATATGCCTGCCCGTGCCATTCTGTCGACGTACATCGTCGTGCGCTGGTCGGGAAGTGGTTAATACAATACAATAGTGAAGCACAAGACATCACCATAAAAACTCTATCACTTATACATTATTATTATTAATATTATTATTATACGGGATTTATATTGCACCAACAGTTTGTGCAGCGCTTTACAACATGAGGGCAGACAGTACAATTTTAATACAATAAAAAAAAAGATCCCCCTGCATCTTTTATCCATTAATGGCGTAAAGGCAATTGATGCCTTTGACTTGGGGTTCATTAGACCTCCCCTCAACAAAATGACATACAAGATCCCTTTTTGAATAAAATCTTGACCATATACAACTCTCCCTCATCTAGGATCCGTGTGAGTGGTCTTCTCTCCAAATCAGTCCACATTCATAACAAGACACGCCAAGGATGCTCCCTCACTGCTCCTTTATATTCTAATCAAGGGACACTTGGCTCAAGCAATCAGCACCAATGACAATATTCAAGCAATGGTGATAGATGAGCAACGCTACAAGATAGGTCTATATGCGGATGAAATGCTCTTCTATAGATCCAACCCCCATATTAAATTCCCTTCACTAATAAGTGAATTTACATTATTAAATGAATTCAGTCATTTTAAAGTCAACTCACACAAATCAAGAGCACTCAATACTTTATATCTCTACCTCCTGGTGAACGATCACACTTAGGTGTCCGTTTATGAAGCAGTGATCAGTGGAGATCCAGAGGATCGCCGCTGATCACAGCCCATAAACAGTATATAAACCAGAGATAATCGGGGGAGATGTGTTTGAACTTATTCTCCCGCCAATTATCTCCGCACACTGAGAATCCTCATAGACTGACACAGTAACGGTCACTTTATGAAGCTGGGATCTCAGCGCTTCACTGGTGATCTGTGTCAGAATTCACATTCCCCGATTCACCAACTCAGAGGTGGAGAATCGGGGAGTGAAGAGGGAATGTGGGGGGATCTGAGGAGGAAAGAGGAAGATAATTAACTTCCTTATGCCTCGTTCAGACCCCCCAACACTGTAACCATGTCCCCCTGTCATATTTATGTGTATACATATATATACATATATATATATATATATATATATATATATATATATATATATATATATATATAATGTGTATATGTATATATATATAATGTGTGTGTATATACATGTATGTATAATGTCTGTGTGTGTATAAATGTATATATTATGTAGGGGAACTCTTTATTTCACTAACATTAATCACACCGTGTGTCAGTGTATTGAGCTGTGATAATTTATCACTGCTTAATAAATTGACATCTCTGTGTATGGTGAATTTCTAGTACTGTAATCTCGTAAAGTCTCACGAGATTCCAGTATTAGGGGCCGTTCTCCAGAGTTAAAAGCGTTTGTAGATCGCTTCACTCCTCCAAGGGTGAAGCGATCTACTCCGCTTCATAAAGTGGCACACAGAGGAGAAAGATCTCCTATGTGAATGCCGGAGAATGAAGCAGTGAATAGATTTCACTGCTTCATAAAAGGACACCTTAGTCAATAACTTCCCCTTTCACTGAGCCTGCCAATCTATACAATATCTACAGTATAGGTAGAGATATCCTCAGGCCGCGTACACACGCGCGGACTGTTGGCCCAACTTTGTCCGTCCAACAGTTTGAGCGAACAGTCCGCTCAAACTTAGCATGGACGGACATGGCCACACACGACGAACGAACAGTTTGCTGAAACCGTGCGCGATGACGTGAACGGCACGTACGACGGGACGCAAAATACGACGTCCTATACACTGCATTATAACTTTCGGCTTGAAAATCCTTTCTGAGCATGCGCGGAACTTAGTTTGACGAACAAGCCTACACACGGGCGGACTGTTCGTTGAAACAAGGTTTCAGCGGACAGTTTTTCGGAATTTCCGTAAAATCTTGTCCGTCCAACTGTCCGCTGAAACTGTCCGCTGAAAGCCCACACACGAGCGGACTGTCCGCCCAAACACTGTTCAGCGGACAAGGTTGGGCCAACAGTCCGCACGTGTGTACGCGGCCTCAGACTTACGTGATCTATATCCCACCACTCTTGCATGACTCCCTTAGCAGATTAAAGTCCTGGACTAAAATGTATCATTCATGGGTTGGAAGGGTGGCACTATGGATGGATGTACTTTTCCATATGCTCTACCTATTCCAGGCAGTACCAATAACAAAACCTACTGTAGTCTTTTCTGAAATCTGCATTATTGAGATACATTTGGGCTGATACTCCGCTCCCCGCTTGCTATACAATATCCTTGTCCATAGGAAACAGCATGGCAGTTTTGGCCTCCCACATATAAAAATGTAGCATGAATCTGATCTTCTAATCCACATAATAGACTGGTTCTTTTATAATAAACTGTGGGTCTTTTTGACTACCTTTCTCCAATACTAACAATGTCACTTTCACAGATTACACCCCCAAACAGACCCAACTCTTCTGGCCTACCTTTCTGTGTGCCTCACCTTCTAAAAATGTGTGATTTTGCATTGAAGTGGTTTCAATTTCAACAAGTATTGGCCCACTGACCCAAAATATGGGGTACCCTGTGTTCCCTCCTGCTGTGTCGTGTTCACAATTATGGAGGTGGACCCATGACAATATATCTCCGGCAATGAGTGCTTTTCACAAAGAGCAACTGATGACATTATCAGCGCTAACTGCAGGCCTTCCACCAGGACAAGGTCAGTTTTGACAATATTTTCTATTATGTTGGTTCCTTGGAACTCTTATCAAAAAAGAACCTCTTTATCATGATCTGACCTTGTTTGAAACTTTGTGCCTTCAGAGACACCTAGCCACCTTGTTTCACTTCTGTATGGAATACTGTATTACTTATACATACACACAGACACACAATTTTGTTTCTGTATGGGAAAGAGACTTGGGCATTAATTATTTGGCAGATGAGATGCAAAAAGCATTTATATTAATGCATAGAACCTGCATCTTGGTGGCAACGCAAGAAAAAAAGCTATAAGATTATCACATGTTGATAGCTAACGGTATGTGCTATGCTGATAGCTATATGTCCTTTCACAGTACCTACTTCTAATATATGCTGGAGATGCAAGAAGGTTGTGAGAACAATGCTGCATGTCTCATGGACCTGTGTTCTAATATATAACTTTTGGGCTAACATCTCTCAGACATGTGAGGCAATGATGGGCATACACATGCCTATGTCTCCTCCCAATGCCTTACTCTCAATATTGCCTGATTCTATATAGGCAGCCAAAATTGAGTTATTTTGTCTCGTCCTACTAGCTGCAAGAAATGTGATCCCCAGACATTGAAAAACATCAGTTACTCCCACAATTGCAGAATGGTATGTCAAAATAATCCATCTACAATACATGGAAGAACTAATATCACGGCAGGATTCCCAGTTATGCCTCTTCTTAGACTATTTGGATTGGCCTCTTGAATTCTGCAAAATTAAAAGAAAATTCCCATACATCTTAAAAGACGGTATATTGGATCCCCCACCTAGGCACCCAAAAGCCTCCCTCCCCACCCTCCCACCTTTCATCTTCTTTTACTGACTTTTAACTCAGTATTATTATTATTATACAGGTTTTATATAGCACCAACAGTTTGCACAGCGCTTTACAACATGAGGGCAGACATTACAGTTACATTACAATTTGGTACAAGAGGAATCAGAGGGCCCTGCTCGTTAGAGCTTACAATCTAAAAAGTACTTTCTATTCATTTTTTTCTTTTCTTTCTACCTTCTCCCTAGCTTTATTTCTTTATCTTTTTTCTTACTTCCCACATCATGATGACGCAGTTGTGGACAGACCATGTTTTAAAGTTTTGTATTGAAATGGACATATGCTCTCATATTGACCTTGGTTCACTTCAATACACCTTTCAAATGGTAGGTGCTTTTCATAATCACTGCTGCTCATCTGTCCTGTATAGTTGTCAAAAATATCCATGTTTTGTACTATTATGATAAGTCTTTTTCTATTTTTTGTAGTAAGACAAAATTATGACTGCATATACTCTTATTAAATACCCCTGACGAAGGTGCTTGAAAAAGAAACGCGTTGGGTACCGGAGATCATTGCATACCGGAGAGTAACAATTATCTTTTTTGTCATACATACCATGTAACCTGTCGTTTTTTTGTCTGGTCTATGCTTTTTTGTATTCTTGTGTAGTATTTTCCTATGTCCTTTTAATTACCGGTCATCATATGACCGACTGATTTTATTTATATTCAATAAATTATATTTTTCTAAATTTATATGTGTGTTTGGAGTCCCAATGAATGGGGGATTTCCTTTTTCTTGATAAACTATTAGGGATGTGGCAACAACACACTGCTCTGACATGGTGAAATCCTCTTTTTTGCAATACACCAAAGCCCATGCTGTTCAGCAAACCACTTATAATTTGGAAGATACATAAATTATACATGTTTTCTTAAAGCGGAGTTCCCACTTAAAACAAAAAAAATTTAAAGTCAGCAGCTACAAATACTGCAGCTCCTGACTTTTAATAATCGGACACTTACCCGTCCCAGGGTCCAACGATGCGGAGGATCAAAGCCCGACTCGTCTCCCCCTCCATTCGGTGGTGCCGGCATTGTAACTGTGGGCGCCCGGCTGTGGCTTCACAGCTGGGCACCCACTGCGCATGTGCGAGAGGCGACACGCTGTGACTGTCACTTGTCCCAGGTGATTGACAAGAGGGAGGGTGCAGAGAGGAGCCCTTCCTGCGCCGAGGGGAAGAGATGTCAAGAGCCCAGGCACTGAAGGAGGCAAACTACGAGGAACCTCCTAGCAACAGCCATTTAGAGGTGAGTAAAAAAAAACTATTTCCAAATTCTTTTTTTTTTAGGCACATTCGTGATTTTATTTTATTTTTTTGGGGTGGAATACCACTTTAAGTTACTTACAACTTTTGTACTTTTCTTACTCTAACTTAATCTCACGATATTGTGCAGCATTGTGGTCTCTACTCAAGATAATGATATTGCAAATGTTCCTGTGCAACTATTTCTTATATTGCTTTTGAAATTAAGTTAATCAACCCAATTATGTAACACTGCAAAGCAGGAAGATGCTTCTGCATATGTAATAGACAATGACAAATATGTCTGCCCCTATGTACGTACATAACTACAATCTATACATGGAAACAAGACTTGTAAAAGATGACTGCACATTGATAAGACTGTTTATATTGAGCTCATTCTGCTTACATGTTTATCCGAAAACCATTGCAAAGACCGTCCATTGTCTTTAGGCCTAGCCCTGCTGATTAGAGAACACAGTTGTATACAGCATCCTGCTATTTCCGTAGAGAGGCAGCGAAGACTCTGTAGGGTTAAACACTCTAGCTGAGCCTGCTTTCCCTTTCCAAATATGCAAAACGTGATAATTAGTGTATGCCAGCTGTGGAGCACCACATTATAATAATTGTGATTTTCGATTGATTTTGGAGTATTTTTGTTTCACTAACCCCCTTAGCCCAGCATTAATCCCTGTAATTTTACACATTCTGTCCGCTCTTCAGAGAAGTGCATGCCATGCATTTAGTGTCTCTTAAATGCTGAATTGTGGACGGACAATTTCAGACAGAGATACCAGTTCTGAAGAGCAGTGAGCCGGCGTGTCAGTGAACAGTGCAGCCATTAGATCAAAAACAGAATGCTTGGCACAAGTGCATCTTAGGTTTGAGAATGGTCAATCAGCTGAACATCTGCCTGAGCTACAAACACAGCAAAGGAGACTTCTGGGATTCCACATTATTAGAAAGCAGCTTTTATCCAATATGTGCTGGAGAGGCAGATTTGTAAGTGGATGTTAAAGCACTGTGTATCATAGACAAACATCATGCTTTTTTGTTTGTTTGTTTGTTTTATAAAATATTGTTTTTTCTTTTTTTATATATATATTTTTTTGCATCTTAGTTCTGCTGATCTCCTCAAGCCGAGATCCTCTTTCAGCTACTTCATGATCACTTGCACTTAAGCCTCGTAGACATGATCAGATTATTGGCCAACAAAACCGTGGAATTTTGTCAAAGGGCGTTGGCCCAAACTTGTCTTACATACACACGGCCACAAAATTGCTGGCCAACAAACACGAACGTAGTGACGTACTACGTTATTTTTCAGCTCTTTAGCGCCACCCTTTGGGCTCCTTCTGCTAATTTCATGTTAGTAGAAGTTTGGTGAGTGTTGATTTGTGCTTTTCTTTTCGCCCTTTTTATTTAGCGCATTTCAGTTTGCGTTTTTCATTTCATGCTTTTCAGTTTGTTTCTGAACGGCCATTAATCAACCAGACATGTTGCAGAATCAGAGGAGATAACGTGTTATTTATTATTGGCCTTGAAGTTATTGCTTTGACATTATTTTTTGTTGAATAATGGTTTGATTGACCAATTATGTCATATGCCTTTGCTGCGGGAGCTCCAATAGAATAATCCAGATGACTTTTGGAATTATCTCTGGATGACGGACCCCTGCTTTCACCAACTCTTGGCATTGTTGACCCCCTATATTAAGAAGCAGGACACATGCATGAGGCTTTTATTTTATTTTTTGGTTGAATAATGATTCAATTTGGTATATATTCTATATTTGAGGATGCATAGAATGCACTTTTTGGTTAAGTTCTATTGGCAGATAGCATGTCTAATTTTATTTGTTTTCTTTATTTAATGCACAATAAAAACAATTGTGGAGAATAATGCTTGGCTATGAGTTTTACTTCAAATGACAGTATGGGAATAGGTAGTTACATTTCAAATATACAATGTAAAATTGACAAGGGACACCAACATAGTTGTATCTTTGATCTTAATAACTACGGGATAATGGTGTTGTGTTAACTTGCCCAAATAAAAAAAAAAGCATAATAATATTATTCTTGATATGACTAGAAAAAAAAGCCTTTGAAAATTTGTTTGCAATAATTCGATCAGTATCACAGCAAAGCAGCTTCATTGTTATCCCATTAATCACTTTCAGACCGGACCATTTTGCTGGCTTAAGGCCAGACCACTTTTTGCAATTCGGCACTGCGTCACTTTAACTGACAATTGCGCGGTCGTGCAATGTGGCTCCCAAACAAAATTTATGTCCTTTTTTTCAGACAAATAGAGCTTTCTTTTGGTGGTATTTGATCACGCCTGCGGTTTTTATTTTTTGCGCTATAAACAAAAATAGAGCGACAATTTTGAAAAAAACGCATTATTTTTTATTTTTTGTTATAATAAATATCCCCCAAAAATATATTAAAAAAAAAATTCCCTGTTTAGGCCGATACGTATTCTTCTTTATATTTTTGGTAAAAAAAAATTGCAATAAGCGATTATTGATTGGTTTGCGCAAAAGTTATAGCATTTACAAAATAGGGGATAGTTTTATGGCATTTTTATTAATATTTTTTTTTTTTACTAGTAATGGCAGCATTCGGCGATTTATATTGTGACTGCGACATTTTGGTGGACACATCGGACATGTTTGACACATTTTTGGGACCATTGTCATTTATACAGAAATCAGTGCTATACAAATGCATTGATTCCTGTGTAAATGACACTTGCAGTGAAGGGGTTAACTAGGGAGTGGCAGTGTAGGGGTTAAGTGTTGCTAGGGGCGTGTTACTAACTGTGGGGGGCTGGGCTTTGTGTTAGTGAACACTGATCTCTGCTCCAATCACAGGGAGCAGAGATCAGAGTCACTTGTTGCTAGGCAGAACGGGGAGATGCTGTTTACAACGGCATCTCCCTGTTCAGCCGCCCCGTGACACATTCGTGGGTATCCCGCAATCGGACTCACGGGGGTCCCGACCGGCATGCGAGCGCCCCGGCGGCAGCGTGCACGCGATGGCAGGGAGGCATTTAAAAATGGACGTACCTGTACACCAATATGCCTGCCCGTGCCATTCTGCCGACATGCATCGGCGTGCGCAGGTCGGGAACTGGTTAAAGAAGAAGAGAATGTTCGCTGCATTTGGAGATTTCATAATTTGCCACATCACGAATGTTAATTCTAAATTAGGAATGCTGGTTTACAAGACCGACCGCTTCTAGCTCGTCCTTGCTTCTGAGCATGCGTGTTTGTACTTTGGACTTTTGTCTGACGGACTTGTGTACACAGTCAGAAAATCTGACAACACACATTTGTCTGCAGAAAATTTATAAACCTGCCATCCAACATTTGTCCACGGAAAGTTGGCCAACAATTGTCTGATGGAGCATACACATCATCGGATTTTCCTCCAACAGCCTGTCATCGAATCATTTCCCGTCGGAAAATCTGATTGCGTGCACGAGGCATTCCTCCAACAATATCTTCACATAATGGATCTGGATCAGCTTCCTGGCAGTGACAATAACAAACCATGCCTGTGGAATGTGTGTTGGCACAGCCATTTTTAGGTCGGCCATAGACGGTTCGAATCTTGGCCAGTTCTTAACCTCCCTGGCGATATGATTATGTCAGATTTTTGAATGTCAAAGCAGTACATTGTTTTGCATGGAAATTTGGTGTTTTATATTGTAAGCCTGTAACTCGTAGGAATAACTCACTTAAATCTGTCCAAACAAGAGTCTAGTAGACATCCTGGGTATGATAACGTTTGAAACGCGAAATCATAAATTATAATATAATAAATAACTATAAATAATCATAAAAAATAATGCTATAATAATAATACATTTTATTCAATAATGTAATCAAATCAAAAACACTTAAATTTGCTCAGTCGCAGAATCGTCACTGTCATCACTTTCAGTGTCTGATGGCAAATTTCCCCATGAATCACTATCGCTCAATTCTGCAAGTGATTCTAATTCACTATCGCTGTTTTCTAGCTGGTCTAAAACCGTTTTCGACGTAGAGGAACACTTTTTGGATGCTATGGGCATTCTCAAGTTTCCAGGTAGAAAGAACAGTATATATAATATAAAAGTGCAGGTAGGGCACTGGACATAAAACTGGTGTGAAGTGATTTGATATAGTAATGTTATCTTCAAAATAATATAGTATACTGTTACGTGTTTTGTACTTTTTTGAATTTGCCGCTGGGCTCCGCTCCCCATGCATCGTAGCGCTTGCAGGGAATGGAGCCCGGAACAGTAATATATCGGGCAGAGAATTCGGCAGAGGACACAACGGGAGGACATTGCAGGATCCTGAGGACAAGGTAAGTAAGCTGTACCAGGATCTTGCGATGGAATGTGGCTTGAGGTTACCGCTTTTGGTATTGAAACGCAATCCCGAGCCACACTCGGGAATACCGCTAGGAATGTTAAGGAACCGGCCAAGATTCAAACCCTGAGTGGGCAGGTTGATTGTACCAAGTTGATCAAGCAATCAGCTTGTGTACAACCAGCTTGCCGAATTCACTTGCAGTTATCGATCATGGCTGCTATAGCCACTAGCAATAATCACTGTCTTCTACTGGCCGGGAGCACTTTTCCCTGCCCCTGCCTCCCCACCAGGAGCAGAAAATTGCTCGACAGGAGGTAGTCTCCTTTTAGCATTGTCTGCTAATTAGCACTGTCTGTTGCAGGAAAGAAATGTTGTCTTTGGCCCGCCTTAGTCTCTAATAGGGGCAAATGTGAAAGGAAGCAGAAAAAACAAGCTGCGCTCTTTCCAATACTGTTACCCAATAAAATTCAAATCAAACCACAAAAATATGCATGATTTGCATATATAAATTAAACATTTATATGCAAAGTCCAAATGTGAAATATAGAACATTTAGGGGTTACTAAAACTGGAGAGTGCAAAATCTGGTGCAGCTCTGCATAGAAACCTATCAGCTTTTAATTGCAGCTTGTTCAAATAAGCTTTGAAAAAAATGGAAGCTGATTTGTTTCTATGCAGAGCTGCACTCTCCAGTTTTAGTAAATCAACCCCAATGTGTCCCAAAGAAATGTGATAAAGGTGACCACTTCCATCAACGTAAACGATTAGAAGATTAGGGTATGTTGGAAAGAGCTGAGAGATCCTCCACCAGCTAACACCATGCAGGCTTACCAGATAGCTATGACCTTCTAATTACAGAAAGCTCAAAATGTGCAGCAACCAAAAAGCCTCATAGGGATCTTCTCAAATAAATGTTGAAAAAAGCAACAGCAATTAGCTTTCTATGTTGTTGTATGTATATTGTTGTATATATATATATGTTGTATGTTGTATGTATTATACCTATCTATACCAGTAGGTGGCTCTGCAGTGTTATAATATATATTCTATGGTAATGTAATGAGAGGAAGTGTTTGCTTTCCTCACTATGTAGTTGTATGCTCCTTGTTCCTGTTTCTAGTTTATCATGACGTAAAGACACGTTCTGTCATTCCCCATAAAAGTAAAGCAAATTTCTGTATACAAGAAGCTTCCAGCACATTATATCAATACTCTGCACAACAGGTTATGGGTCCCTGGCCCCCAGCAGCACCCAGAGGCATTGGAGAGGATAATACAAGCACAGGCACTGGAAAGAATTCTACAGCGAGTCAGTGAGTACTGTATACAAGCTATTGGAAGATGACAAGTGGTTCAGATGTAAAGTTTGCATTTGCAAAACTGAAAAATGTCAATTACCAGCTGTGGAAGTTTAAACTACAAATGCTTCTTAACAAGGATGACTTGTGGCAAGTGCTGAATACAGACAGACCCACAAACGGTGAGACAGAGGATTGGGACAGGAAAAATAGGCAGGCAAAAGTGACCATAAGCTTATTAGTGGAAGATGACCAGCTTATGCACATAAGAACAAAGAAAACAGCCAAAGGTATGTGGACTTCATTACAAAAACTGCAAGAGCGTTCAAGTCTAAACAGCAAACAGTTTTTGCTAAGCAAGTTGTACAAAATGAGACTATAAGAAGGCCAGCAAATGTGTAACCATGTTAAAGCTATGCTAGAGATCATAGAGCAGCTACGCGCCATTGGAGAGGACATAAAAGATAACCATATTATTGCCCTGCTCCTCTAAAGCCTTCCAGAGAAATATACTGCTCTTATTAACGCTTTAGAAACCAGACTCGAGCAGGACCTGACACTGGAATATGTCAAAGGCAAATCAATTGATGAATATGACTGAAGGAAAGAAAATATGCACCATAATGACAAAGCTCTTAAGATGTACAAAGGCACAAAGCACAACAAAGAAAGCAGAGGCTGTTTTCGTTGTAAAAGGACTACTCACATAATAAAGGACTGTTCTATCTGGAAAGCCGAGCAGCGAAAGCTAAAGCTATCCACAAAAGAAAGAGTGAAAGCAGCCACAATGGAAACTGCAGACACTTCATGGAGTGGCACCTTTAATTTAACACAGATGGGCAAGCCACGCAGCTGGCGCATAGACTCAGGTGTGACAAGCCTAATGACTAGCAATGAGACCTTCGTCACAAAATGTGAGTTTATAGTCTAAAAGTTTTCCTAGCATAAGGTAAAAGCATTGCTTCAGAAGGTAAAGGCCAGGGCTTCCTGAACTGCATTACTCCACAAGGCAATCAGAGTATCCTTGTAAAGAAAGTGCTGTATGTTCCAGAACTAGAAGACAGCCTTCTATCAGTGAAAAATCTTGCAGTCTCACCGTTAAGTTCCAGGGTAAGGAATGCACAATTTGCAATAATAAGCAATTCCTCACAAAAGTAAAACTGGATGAATAAATGGAGAAAGGCAGCAGAAGAAGAATCAAAGTCACTTCAAGAAAACAAAACCTGAACACTCACAGAGCTCCAGCCTTACTGCCAAACTATAGGAAGTAAGTGGACTTTCAAAGTAAAGTCAAACGCAGAAGGGGATATCCACAAATACAAAGCCAGACTAGTTACCAAGGGTTACTCCCAGAAATTTGGTGAAGATTACAATGAAACATTCACTCCCGTTGTAAAACACTCCACCATCAGATCGCTTCTTATGCCGCGTACACACGGTCGAACTGTTTGACGTACTTAGTCCGTCATACAATCCGACGGACAATCCGTTGTACTTTCCACTGAACGGACTTGACCACACACGGATACCCAAACAGTCCGACGAAAGCTTGCGCGATGACGTACAGCACGTACGACGGGACTAGAAATAGGAAGTCCAAGACACAGCAAAGCCCTGTAAATCCTTTCTGGGCATGCGCCATTCTTAGTCCGTCGGACTAGCATACTGACGACCGTATTGTCCGCTGAAACCAAAGTACGACGGACAGATTTTTGGAAAAACCGAAAATCTTAGTACTCCGGACTGCACGCTGAAAAAGCCCGCTGAAGCCTACACACGAGCGGATTGTCCGCTGAAATGTGTTTCAACGGACTAAGTACGTCAAACAGTTCGACCGTGTGTACGCGGCATTAGTGTTTCAGCTGGGAAGACTATGCAAGTGAAACACCTAGGTGTTAAAACTGCTTTCCTATATGGAGACATTAAGGAATATCTCTGTCTCTACTCCAGGAATCAAGAAGACAGATGTGGTTACACATCCTTATCTATGTTGATGACAGTATCACCTCTTTTGAATAAGAAGGGTGTTACAATCAGATAGTCCACAAGCTGAAAGAAAACTTTGAAATCAAAGAGCTTGGGAACATTCGCTACTATCTTGGAATCCAAATAAAGAGAGAAGAATATGGAAGTTATCTTCTCAACCAATCTCAGAAAATCTCTGAAATCTTGGAACAATTCCATATAATATTTAATATTTCCACCGGCGGACATCAATGCGCGTGTCTGCTACCCACCGATGATGGAGTGACGTACGAGTACATCGTTTTGCGCACCCGTGCCACTTAGCCGACGTATCTCGGCGGGAGTCGGTAAGTGGTTAATATCATTTTAACATAATATGTTAAGCATTAAAGCAAATAGACAGAAATTACATGATTATTAACCTAAGAATTTGTTGCACAGCCTTTAAAGGCAGTCATTGCAAACATGATTTCTATGGCTCTTATTGAGACTTCTGCACTTGCCAAAATAGTTTAGCCAACTCTTCTTGAGAAATCTGCTCAAGCTATCTCATGTTTGAAGGTTGTCTTCTGCAGACTAGAGATGAGCTTCATGTTTGGGTTGACCATGAGTTTGACCAGAACCCAAGCTGTTCACAGTTCGTCAAATGGGTTCACCTGCCCTAAAAAAAAATAAAAAAAAAAAAAATGAAAAAATAAAAATAAATGGGTTCACCTGCCCACCTGAATCTTCAGTTGTCAAAGTCAGAAGTGTTTTGTTTACTACATACTGCTACTAAATGAGATTCTGGCTGCTAGCCCAGTGACTTGTTTTAAATTGTAAGCAAGCCGACAGGCATCCTGGGTGACATCAGCTGTAGTCACAGAAACATGTCTTGTAGCCTTTAACATGCTGGTCTATATTTTTCTTTATGAACTCAGACATCTCCCGGCTTTGCTTTCTCTGGTCCAGTGTTATGCAGTGTCTGGTTCAGTGTGGTGCACTCAATAGGGTTGATTTACTAAAGGCAAACTGACATTTCACTTTGCAAGGGAATGTTCCCTTAGTTTGGTGAATGTGATGAAAATGCTCTTTGCATATATATTTAAGCGGACCTACACCCTCAAATGGAAGTTCCGCTCATCGGAACCCTCCCCCCTCTGTTGCCACAACTGGCTTCTTTGAGGGGGGAGGGTATCTGCACCCACTTCTGGTAAATAGGTAGCCGCACCTAGCCACAGATGCCCTGCCCCCCCCCCGTTGTGTTCTGGGAAACACACAGTTCCCAGGACACAGCGGGGACAAGTCTCATTGCATTGCGTGACTCGTGCATGTGCAGTAGGGAACCGGGCAGTGAAGCTGCAATGCTTCACTTCCCGATTATCTGACAGAGGGTGGCGGCGGGGGCAGCCGAGAGATGAGTGATTGCTCGTCATCTGCTGCCGACATCGCTGGACCCTGGAACAGGTAAGTGTCCATTTATTAAAAGTCAGCAGCTGCAGTATTTGTAGCTGCTGACTTTTAATATTTTTTTTGCAGGTGGCACTCCTCTTTAATACACATGCAAGGAAAATAAAAAAAAAACAGTATCTTTGATTACCCATGATTGGAAGATGAAAGTCCGCAAAGCTTCTAGGTTCAGAAAAACATTTTAACCAGTTTTATCCAACCCTCAACTAGGGTCAGTGGCGTATCCTCAATGTACACAGATTGAGGATTTAGATCAGCAGAGGCTGCCTAAGGTCTCCACTTTTTCCCCACCCCCTACCCCCACAGCTCCAGCACAGGTTTCCCCTTGCTGTGCTATCATTATCCCTTTTGTTGGTTGCTAGGACTGCCAGCATCCTAAAAACTGTGATGTGCTTGCTCCATAATTCACAGGAAGATGGAACTTCTAGACCTGCTCTGCATCCCGGCTCCCTAGCTGCTACAGCCATGCTGTAGACCTTACTATGGCCATTGATTTATTGAAATTCAACTGATTCAGCAGGAACCAGCCAAATTTAAATCATTGTTTGGCCGGGCCTGCTTGACAGATGTCACTCATTTAATCAACTTCTGTTGATGAGATATGCTGAAAAACCTTTGTAGATCAGCATCTGCAGCCAAGTTCCTC
The DNA here is from genome assembly GCF_037356315.1 of Lithobates pipiens. NCBI lineage: Eukaryota > Metazoa > Chordata > Amphibia > Anura > Ranidae > Lithobates > Lithobates pipiens. Next base: position 289,266,945 of record NW_027507785.1, read on the forward strand.
TGGTAAGGGGGAAGTAGATGGAGCCTCTGTTATAAGGGAGGCTCTGATGGGGCCTCTGATGTAAGAGGGGACACTGATGGAGAACCTGATGTAAGGGGAGACTCTGATAAAGTCTCTAATGTAAGGGGGTGTCACGTACCTGGTCAGAGGCCAAGGTGTTGAGAGGGCTCCCCTTGCGGCTGAGTGCAGAGCACCATTGAAGGTGATACAGGGAATGCAGTGCACAAAGAATCACGGGTTGCCAGTTGCAATAGTCTGCAGAGCTGATCATTGTATGGTAGAAGGAACAAGCAGGATGCACTATAGGGCAGGTGTGCTTAAACAGTTCCAGGCATACTTGGCAGCAGGGCAGAGGGGAAGCAGAACCAGAAGCCAGGCCAGAGGTCATACATGGTGGATCAGTCAGTAGTAGAGGCAGATAGCAAGGACTGGAACAAGTTGGGATCATACACAGATAGACAGATATTAGCAGAGTCGGTGAGCCGAGCCGAAGTCAATCACAGTGGAGCAAGCAGCAGCGGAGTAGTTCAAGCCGGGGGTCAGAGCCAAGAATCAAGATGAAGCAGGTCAAAGGCAAGCCGGGTCGGTAAGGGGAAGTCCAAAACCAGCACACACAAAGGCACAGGAACACAAGTGGGGGGGTCATCCAGCAATCTGGTGAGCAAAGCAGCAGACTTTTATAGGCCAGTGGGCACCAGCACCTGTCGTGCTGTGCGCGTGCCATTGCGTAATGCTCATTCGCCAGTTTACACTTTAGCACATCTGCATGCACCAGTGCGTAAGGAATTGCGCCAGATGTGGCCATGATGGGTATTGGCGGTATTTATTTTTTGGTCATTCACCTGACAGGGGGACTCTGATGAGCACCCTAATCAGGAGCGACTGGTCCATAAGAGGCTGGGGCCCCCCTAGTTTGCATGCAGGGATACATGTGGGGCTCTGGACTTATAGGTTTCTATGAGTTATTTTTGTCTTTCAAGCCACATGATTAGAGCCAGAGGCTCTAGTTGGCTTGAAAAGGGTTGTGCTTGGGGTTGGCCGAGAGGAGAAGCCATGGAGGGGCTGAGTGCAGGGGACTCTGGAGTGTTTATTGCGGGGGGGACTGTGGAGGGCTGAGTGTGGACCTTGTTTGCCGCCCCCCCCCCCCTAAAAAGTTTATCAGCAGCCGCCACTGACCCTGATATAAGGGGGGAATCTAATGGAGACCTTGATGTAGGGGGGAATACCGATGTGGACCCTGATGAAAGGGGACTCTTATTAGTTCTTTCTCTTTTGTTCTGAATGGTATCATGCTGATTACAAAAAATCCAGATCCACTAAAACATATTTGTTTAATTGAAATGTATTCATTCTTTTATAAAACATTATTTTTTTTCAACTCATGAGTATTTGGAAAATATACAAGGTCGCCCTTGTACTGAAAAGAAACCCCTGCTTCAAGGTAAAGCAGCCATGTTGAGTTGAGTACAGAGATGGATCAGAGGATGGCAAACAACAAAAAGAAATTTGACAAGTAGTTCATGGTCATTAGAGCTGGTTACAATATAAGTTTCCTTTTATCCTACAGAGTTGATTATTGTTGGGGAGAAGCACAGAGTGGTGTAATTCTATTTTACAAAACCAGGCTACAGAGAGTGACCCCCACTTCCTTTGCTGCCATTGCGCACACACTCCTGCCTCACACCCAAATATTTATCTTTTGTAAGTGATATAAACAATACAGAATGTCAAGACCGGCCCGTTGGGAATATTACACTTGGGAGACTGAGCCATTTTCTACATCAAGTTTATCTGTTTTGCAGCAGATTTGTTTACTTATGTCAAGGAGCAAGAGATTGAAATATACAACAATAAATGGAATGACTGGTGGCAAGATCACTCAGTAACATTGCTAATGTGTTTGATTTCGGGATAATTGTTATGCCACACAGAGATCTTAGATGTGATACATGTCTTTCGGTGAAATTGTACGCCGCTTTCCATGTTTACATGACATAGCTATTGGTATTGCATGTATCTCCCATAAGGAATCCAACAGACTAAAGAATTTAAAATGTAAGTTGTGTGATGTTTATTATATATTAGGTGTTAAGGGAAACAGAACTGTTTCTGCCTGTCCTTGAGAATTATGCATTATAAACATTAAATAGGAAAAACCAAAGGAAGGCATATTTAAAAAAAAAACATATTTTATTATATACTGTATATATGTATGTATGTATATATATATATATATATATACAGTATATATGTAAATACACTATATTACCAGAAGTATTGCGACACCTGACTTTACACACACATGAACTTTAATGGAATCCCAGTCATGGTCTGTAGGGTTCAATATTGAGTTGGTCCACCCTTTGCAGCTATAACAGCTTCAACTCTTCTGGGAAAGCTGTCCACAAGGTTTAGGAGTGTGTCTATAGGAATTTTTGACCATTTCTCTAGAAGCACATTTGAGAGTTCAGGCACTGATGTTGGACAAGAAGACCTTACTCGCAGTCTCCACTATAATTCATCCCAAAGGTGTTCTATCGAGTTGAGGTCAGAACACAGGCCAGTCAAGTTCCTCCACCCCAAATTCGTGTCTTTATGGACCATGTTTGTGCACTGGTGCTCAGTCAAGAGGGCCATCCCAAACTGTTCCCACAAAGTTGGGAGCATGAAATTGTCCAAAATGTCTTGGTATGCTGACGCCTTAAGAGTTCCCTTCACTGGAACTAAGGGGCCAAGCCCAACCCCTGAAAAACAGCCACACACCATAATCCCCCCTCCAAGAAATGATTTGGACGTCTGCACGAAGCAAGGTCCATAAAGACATGGATCAGCAAGTTTCTTATTCTATTCAAAGCTAAATATGTTGGATTTTGGATACAATGTTATAAAAGCAAACATATGTCGGTGAATATGTGTCGTTACTTATCCATACTTTCTTGGTGAGCTGAGTATTGGTAAAAAAGCAAGTTTCAAGCCTGGCTCCAGATACTCCATTGAAATAAGGTCTGGGATTTAGCTGCACTATTCTAAGATGTTTAGGTTCTTGGTATGAAACTGCAATGTTGCTTTCACTGTGTTAGGGTCATTGTCCTGCAGGAAGATAAACCCCTGTATCAGTTTCAGGTCTCTTCAGGTCAATTTTTCTGCTAGAACATTCCTTTATTTGGCTTCATGCAACTTGCTTTCTATCTTGACCAGTTTTCAATTCCCTGCCGATGAAGATAATCCATACTACATGAACCTACCGCTACCAAATTTCACTCTGGGGATATATGGGGTCAAAATGTTCAGTTTTGCTCAAGCCAGAAAATCTTTTCCCATGTGTGCTGTACCCCATCTGCCAATTGGTACACTCCAAACAGGCTTTGATATGGGTTTTTAACCAGCAGCTTCTGTTCACTCTTCTATCCCATGAAGCCTGGCTTTGTGGATTTCCAATATATAGCTATCCTAAGGTCAGACCAGCTTGAGGTTGCAATTTTTCCAAGGTGTTCTGGATATGCCCTAAGTCTCCTAGAAATTAGACATCTGGAAAATTCCCCCAGGCTATCCCTAAAGAAAGAAAATCTAGTACCTGTATCTCCCTGATCAATTAGAAGTTGCATTACCTCTCCTTAAAACTACTGCTGATCATTGTAAAACTACACAAACTTGGAGAACAACCTCAACAATGTTCAACGATGCGTGTAACTGCAACTTTGCACATTTGGTCATTACCCATACCTCATATCTTAATACAAGCTTATGGATGTAGATTAGATTGTAAACTAGCAAAGCTTCTCCAAACCAATATGATGCACATGGGCATGGAAGCCAGGGATAACCATGAACATTGGGAATATATTTAGATGAAAAAACACACATTCGGATGAAACTGGGTTTTGGATAGCTAGAAAAAAAAGATTTGCTACAATCTCTCTCTCTCACCAAAAGGGTGCAATTTGGTCTCTTAAAGCAGAAGTAAACCCATCGATCTAACAGTTTGAAAAAACATGGCATGCTGTAAATGTTAACTGTCACATTGGTTGTGCTCTCAACCAAACTGTCAAACCATATATTGGCTGGTGTCATAACTGATCACATGTGCAGCTTCATGGCAGTTAAAGATTAAAGGGAGGCCAAGATGGCAGCTTCCTTGGCTGAAAACGATAGGAGGGTTTACTTCCACTTTAAATCTTATGTTAACATGGGGAACATGTGTTAAAGTGTATGTATGGGTAAAATTAAAATAGCATATTCTATAAAAAGATGAATTAATTAATTCATTTAGAACATCCTGCAATACATGCACATGTTCTTATGTTTTGTCTCTTAAAAATTACTGTAAGTACAGAATGTACAGTATGTATGTTGATCCTGCCAGAAATCTAGTGGGCTCATTGAGGGCTTATTGAGGCAGCATTGTCAGCTCACTTTGGGAAGTTAGAACCTCATTGGATTTCTGGCAGAACCAGTGGCTATTTTTCTATAACTGCAGTCTTTTTATAGAAACAAAACATGGAGAAATGTATTGAAGATGAAATTCGTATTTACTTTTTATTTTGCCCAGACAACTTTTTAAACTCCAGAATTCTTATGGTAAAACTTTAAAATAAAAATATAGAATCTGCTCCCAGCCTAATAAATAGTGTTACACATTTCTTGAAGGGATATAACGCACACAGTATACCTTTTAGTACATCATCCCATAAGCATGGTCATTTTTAATTAACTAACATATAAGTCATAGTCGTAGAAATAAAATATAATTCCTGTTATGCCTTAGAATTGTTTCTTAACCCACAAAATGCAATAAACGAATTCATGTTCCTCCTCCCTTAAAACACAAATCAATATAACGTCCGGGTGAATTGTACAAAAGAAAAAGAGAACACGGTGAAATTGGATAAAGATTTATTTTCCAGAACTAATAAAACCTTTATTAACTACAATAAAACTTCTGTGTATGTAATCAAAAGTATATATATATTTTTTATTAGTTTGAAATGTATCGAAAGTAACTTTTTTTCATGATCGGACGTGTTATATATATTTTTTATTTGTATATTTTAATATTATTAACACATCATATTGGCTAGAAGACAGCTCAGCCTGGAAACTGCAAAAAAAGCTGAAAGTTATATGTTTTTTTTTTTTTTTACTTTGAGATTTGGAAGCAGTGAAAGAAAATTTGTGGCTTGTAACAAGCCTGAGAGAATGATAATAAATGAATCACCTCTGTAAATCTGAAATTCATTCACATCTTTCTTGTTCAATAACTCAACAGAAAGTGTGAGGGGTCTCACACAAGCCTGCTATTTGCAATTGATTTTCCATGTGGATCTTTTGTTGGAAACAACTGAAGCTTCTTGAATTTTCTGATGAGGTTGCCAGTTAAGCAAACACATTAATTCCACCTTTTAAACCCCATTACATCAGACAAAAAGGGCAATCAATTATCTTGTAAGCATACCTTTAAATATTTACTTTTCTCTGTCAGAAAAAGTATCACCGGATTTTATTTTATTAGAAGGTCATTAGCATTTTCTAAAATACAAATGTAATATGTTCCTGCAACCATTTTCAAAAGGGTAATGTTTTGCAATTTTTTTATTTATTTTTTGATGTATTGTCTCGTTTTGTATTGGATTATTAAAGTGAAAAATGTAAACTCTAAGAATAAATGTCATTTATTTACGCCCTTTTGTTCTGGTAAAAATACACTTAAAAGAGTGTTTTGTTATATCTGTTTGATAAATAAAAAATGTTGATTCTAAAAGAAAGCTTGAGAGCTGAAAATTCTCTGTGCTCTCTGCTTGTGCTGCTCTCTCTATAGGCTACAGAATGTTGCACCCATGTTATAAAAAAAGAGGTGAGAGGAAGTACCCAGTAGTCCTGTCCTAGGGTCACAACTCAAGGACAGGAAGTGTGGTAACTGACCAGCTGAAAAAACGGGGAATTAAATATGCTTATAGCAAAATGAATAGATAAGGGTTTTAATGCAAACTAAAGAACAAACCACTGAATACATCTAATAATACAATTAATATATCTAATAATACTTATACTAAAAAAAAAAAAAAAAAAAAAAAAATTCAATTCAGGTTGTGATCTCCATTTTGTAATATATGGTTTATTTTAAAATTGAGCACAATAATGAAAAGCTTTATTAAAAAAATAAAAAATAAAATGCAATACATCCTTCAATACAAAATGTAAAGATAGTCTTATTTAAAAAAAAATGTAAGTAACGCCATAGATTCAAAAGTGCGTTGCCCAACATCACATCTCAAAACTAACAAAGAAAAGTGTCTGACTGAAGAACAGTCAACAAAAGGTACTGGGGGACTTTATTGGTATATTATCTCCCAAAGAAAAACAAGCATACACAAGTATTTTTTATCAACGCAATCTAGTATAGCCAGGTTGGTTGTTAGTAAAATCCAAATAAGACAATGAAATGTAAAAATATTTCCACTTTGTTAATATGAACAAAGCCCCTTTAATTTTATAACCGCCATCCATGGTACAAATGTAAGCATACACATAGGCATTTTGCTGCCCTGGAAAGGGTCACAAAAACAACCCACCGGATGTATACAGATACAATATAGAATAGACACAACCCTCTGGTGTGATTGTTTTTATTTTTTAACCATATACAATATAGCACATAGAAAATATAGAGACAACTGTAGACTGCAAAAAGGATACAATTTCTCAACACGTTTCGCAAACATGCTTCTTCAGGAGAAGGGTGTTCAAAAAAGTGTAGATAGATCTTCCAGTGCAGCCAGAAAAATGAGGAGAAGGGCACTTCAAGACCGATTACCAATACCCAAGCCAAAATGGCAGCTGGGCAGAGTTGCTTTTTTTTTACAGAAACACTGATCCTCAAAAGAAGAAAAAAATTAAATAAATATATATATATATATACAATACAATTTTATTTCAGGTCTTTATATAGCACCGTCAATTTACGCAGCGCTTTACAAATATATATTGTACATTCACATCAGTCTCTGTCCTCAAGGAGCTGACAATCTAAGGCCCCTAACATCCATACACATACTAGGGCCAATTTACCTACCAGCATGTCTTTTGACTGTGGGAGAAAACCCACGCAGGCACACCATGCAAACTCAAACTTCAGGCTGCCCTATATATCCAAACATTCCTTTATTCGAACCCCCTAGTATATACAGGGGAAAAAACTGTCATCCTACAAACAATGTGCAGTGTGTAGCAAAGAGCAAAACAATCCAGGTGTATACTACAGCAGAAGACATTAACATATCATTACTTCCAGAATAAATTCATAAAATAGGGAGTTTATTCTTTATTTTAGGACAGTGGGAGGAGCTATACAAATCATTCATTTGAGCCTCTTTGGTTAAAGTGAACCCAAAGCCAATTTTTCTTTCTTTCATTTTGGATAGAGTGATAAAGAGTTGGAAGGTTACTGTCTGTGTCCTCATTAGGGAGAGTCACTCTCTATTGTCTTAGTGACTATTGTCACCAGGACTAAAAGTGATGGAAAATGCAAATTTTTGAATAGTTACGAGAACAAGAATAAAGGAGATTGACCTTATTTTGGAGAAATTCTTACTTCTCAATGTGTCTATGGGACAGGAAATGAAGCAAAATTTTCCCCAATGGGGCACAGGGGCAAAGACTCTACCCTACTATATCCAGAACAGTTCGAAGAAATCAAGCATCTACTATATATTTTTACAAAGCTAAAGTAAAACAGCTATTTTAATTCTTCCCATGAAATTATGAGCTAATACACCATAATTATTTGTTTAACTCACTAAAATACTATATATATATTGTGGCAGCACGCAGGTAAAATCACCTGGTTGTATTCAGGATGGGAAATATGTGTGTCCTAGATTCAGGCTTTATGCAGACTTTTACAATTAGAGGGGAAGAGTTAATGAGCCCAGCTGTAGTAAGTGGGCTCATTAAGACCTCTACAAAAAACCCCAGCATGCATAGGGAGATGCTCCATCCTGGAACCAGTTTTGTGTGTATAGACTGGGGAGTCTGAGATCTGTTCTGTGCGGTGAGTTAACGCCTGTGTGGCAAACCCCTACAATAGAGACAGGGACTGGGGCAGCACAAGGCTGCACCCAGTTGTTAGACAGGGAGTCTACGTGTGTAGTTAGAGGTCAAGCTGACCAGGATTTATTTTCTTGTTTTATTTTGTTTGGCTGTTATATGTATCACTGCATGTAGCCTAAATAAACCGGATCTTTTGTTTTTTGCACCTACACCGCTGTCTGCTGTGCCTGACTTTGTGTTGTGAACCCATCCAGGGGGTCACACACACCCGCTACCGAGCAAACCCCCTCACAGTTGGTGGAGAATTTTGGCAGTTTTTTTTTTCTTTTTTTTTTTTTGTTGTTAAGGCCAGCATGGAGGAGATACTGAGACAGCTGGCTCTAGCAAATGCAAACCAGCAGCAAGCAAATGCAAATCAGCAGCAAACAAATGCAGCTTTACAAAAGAGCCTTGCAGCTCAACAACAAGCCCAGCAGCAGGCAAATGCAAATCAGCAGCAGACAAATGCAACTTTGCAGCAGAGTTTGGAAGCCCAGCAGCAGGCAAATGCAAATCAGCAGCAGACAAATGCAACTTTGCAGCAGAGTTTGGAAGCTCAGCAACAAGCCCAGCAGCGATCTGAAACCCGCTTCATAGACCTGTTGCAGAAGCAAGAGCAGAATTTTCAACAGCAAATAGAGACATTGATACAGCAACGTCCGCAGACCAATGAAGCAAGTGGGTACAATAATACCGCAACCTTTGGTGTGAGCCATTTACTGACAAAAATGACTGGAGAGGATGATCCAGAGGTGTTTTTGACCACATTTGAAAGGACTGCTGAAAGGGAAAAGTGGCCTAAGGAGCAATGGGCTGGACTGGTGGCCCCTCTGTTAACTGGGGAATCGCAGAAAGCTTATTATGACCTAGAGCCTGACCAAGCAAAAGACTATGTGGTGCTAAAAGCAGAAATATTGGCACGGCTGGGTGTCACCCTGGCAGTCCGGGCTCAGCGTGTGCATAACTGGACTTTTCAGGTTGGAAAACCTCCCAGGTCTCAAATGTATGATCTCATTCACCTGAGCAGGAAGTGGCTGCAGCCAGAGATTTTGACCGCACCAAACATTGTGGAACGTGTGGTTATGGATCGTTTCCTGAGAGCTCTTCCTACTGCCATCCAAAAATGGGTAAGCCATGGAGACCCAGAAAATGCAGATAAACTTGTGGATCTGGTTGAGAGGTACTTGGCTACAGAGAACTTGACCACCTCTTCCAGGGACTCACGGACTTTCCCCCCTAAGACCAGATCATCCCCAGTGGCGGGTAAGATGACTCCAAGGGGTGAGGGTGGAGAGAGTGAGAGGGTGGGAGTTCTACCTAAGGTCTGGCGGGAGCAGCCCAGGAAGCCCATGCTGCAAGAGGCAGCGAAAAAAAATATTTGCTACCGCTGCCGGCAAGAGGGACATATTGCAGCCAATTGCCCAGTTGTGGATGAGCCTATGCAATGTGACTTTATAAGGGAGAGACGTCAGTCGCTGTTTGCGACAGTTGCATGCACTGCCATTCGGGGACCTGAGAAACATTTATGTAAAATGTGTATTAATGGTAGACATGTTGATGTGTTGCTAGATTCAGGTAGCCTGGTAACATTGATAAAAGCTGAATTAGTTACTACAGAGGTCTCTGGGAAGAACAGGGTGGCTGTTATTTGTGTGCATGGGGACACCCGAGAGTATCCTGTAACTTCAGTGTTTTTTGAGACCCCCAAAGGTAACCTCTCTCATCAGGTGGGGTTAGTGTCTCAGTTACCACATGATGCTATTGTGGGAAGGGATTTTCCAAAATTCTGGGAACTCTGGGATTGTCCTGAGGCCCCCATTGGTGCCCCTATAAACCAGGAAGATGACCAGAATTCCTCTGGGAGTGGTGAGGACTCTCCTGAATTTCCCTTGTCGGTATTGGCGGGGGAAACTCGAGAAACTGGGGAGGAGCCAACATCCTCAGATGAAAACATGCCGTCTGTGGAGTTTTCGGATCTTGAGGTTCACAGGGAAAATTTTGCCACAGAACAGTTAAAAGACCCCACCCTAATAAAGGCACGGGAAAATGTGGTGAAAATAGATGGCGAGTTAGTGAACCCAGATAAGACTTGCCCTTATCCTTACTTCACTATGGAAAGGGACCTGCTATATCGAGTGGCTCAAAGGGCAGAAGAAACCATTGAGCAACTTGTAGTGCCCAAACCTTACAGGAAGTTGGTTTTAGAATTGTCTCATGGACACATTCTGGGAGGTCATCTGGGGACAGAGAAAACCAGAGAGAGGGTATTGCAGAGATTCTATTGGCCTGGGGTCATGAAGGAAATAGAAAAGTATTGTTCCTCCTGCCCTGTGTGTCAGAAGTCGGCACCTATGCCACATTTCCGTAACCCACTGGTACCTCTTCCTATCATTGAGGTCCCCTTTGAGAGGATCGCAATGGATTTGGTAGGTCCGATAATGAAGTCTGCTAGGGGGCATCAGTACATTTTGGTTATATTGGACTATGCCACCCGTTATCCGGAAGCAATTCCTCTCCGAAATACCTCGGCCAAAACCATAGCCAAAGAGCTATCCCTTGTTTTTAGCCGCGTGGGTATTTGTAAGGAACTGCTTACGGACCAAGGTACACCCTTTATGTCCCGGGTTATGAAAGAATTATGCAAGTTGTACAAAGTGAAGCAATTGCGTACATCTGTGTATCACCCCCAAACAGATGGGTTGGTTGAAAGATTCAACAAAACCCTAAAACAAATGTTAAAGAAGGTGGTGGATAGAGATGGAAAGAATTGGGATTGTCTAATACCCTATCTGATGTTTGCCATTAGGGAGGTACCCCAATCCTCTACGGGTTTCTCACCCTTCGAGTTGCTCTATGGGAGACACCCAAGAGGGCTGCTGGATATCGCCAAGGAAACTTGGGAAAATGAGAGTTCTCCTCACAGGAGTGTGATTGAGCATGTCGCCCTGATGCAAGATAGAATTGCACAGGTAATGCCAATTGTAAAGGAACATTTAACCCAAGCGCAGTTAGCACAGCAGAGAGTGTACAACCGTGGGGCCAAGACACGTACTTTTTCCCCGGGGGATAGGGTCTTGGTGCTAGTCCCTACGGTTGAAAGCAAATTTCTGGCCAAATGGCAAGGTCCATATGAAGTAATTGAAAAAATTAGTGAGGTGAACTACAGGGTTAGACAGCCAGGAAGGCGAAAGCCGGAGCAGATCTATCACGTCAATCTGCTGAAAGCCTGGAGGGATAGGGAATCCCTAGTCGCAGAGACTTTGTCACAAGTACAGCCTGATTGCTTAGTTCCTGAGGTTGGAATAGCAGACACCTTATCGAAACCCCAACAACAGGAGGTTAAAGAGTTTGTACTTCGTAACAAAGAGATTTTCTCTGAGCTTCCGGGACAAACATCTGGCGTAGAGCATGACATTATCACCCCGCCAGGAAAAAGGGTAAAACTAAAACCTTATAGAATACCAGAGGCCCGACGGGAGGCAATACGTGGGGAGGTTCAAAGGATGCTGGAATTGGGTGTGATAGAGGAGTCCCAGAGTGACTGGTCCAGTCCTATTGTACTAGTGCCCAAACCTGATGGGAGCTGGCGGTTTTGTAACGATTTTAGACAATTAAATAAAGTTACAAAATTTGACACCTACCCCATGCCACGTATAGATGAGTTGGTTGACTGGCTGGGAACAGCCCGATATATGACAACTCTTGATCTCACCAAAGGGTATTGGCAAATTCCCCTGGCCGAGTCGGCCAAGGAGAAAACTGCGTTTGTAACCCCAGATGGGGCATTCCAATATAAGAGAATGCCGTTTGGGTTACAGAATGCACCGGCAACATTCCAGCGGAAAATGGATAAGATTCTGAGGCCCCATCATAAATATGCTGCAGCTTACCTGGATGATGTGATTATCCATAGCACAGACTGGGTCTCACATTTGCCAAAAGTACAAGCAGTCCTAGACTCTATCCGGGAAGCTGGGTTTACGGCCAATCCAAAGAAGTGTACCATTGGACAGGAGGAGGCCAAATATCTTGGGTACACTATTGGGAGGGGGGTGATAAAACCCCAAGTCAATAAAGTCGAGGCCATACAGAGTTGGCCACGTCCCAACAGCAAGAAACAGGTACGAGCCTTTCTGGGAATCGCTGGCTATTATCGACGATTCATTCCCCATTTTGCTTCTCAGGCTGTGCCCCTCACCAACCTGACAAAAAGGAAAGAGTCGGTTATGGTTAAATGGTCCCCAGAGGCTGAGGAAGCATTTCAGTCCTTAAAAACAGCCTTATGTAGCCAGCCAGTGTTGTACTCACCAGACTTCTCTAAGGACTTTGTTGTACAAACTGATGCATCAGACGTTGGGTTAGGAGCAGTGTTATCCCAGGTCTGGAACGGGGAAGAGCACCCAGTCATTTACCTCAGCAGGAAGTTAAAGTCCCATGAGGTAAATTACTCCACGATTGAGAAGGAATGTTTAGCAGTGAAGTGGGCTCTAGATTCCCTTCGGTACTATCTGCTAGGTAGGCACTTTGACCTGGTGACTGATCACGCTCCTTTAAAGTGGATGGCTCAAAACAAGGAGACCAATAGAAGGGTAAATAGGTGGTTCCTGGCCCTACAGGAATTTAACTTTACAGTTAAGCATCGCCCTGGTGTTAAAATGGGGAATGTGGATGCTTTGTCTCGGATACATGCGTGTCTGGCTGCTTGTGTTACAACCCCAAGGTTGAAACAAGAGGGGGGGGTATGTGGCAGCACGCAGGTAAAATCACCTGGTTGTATTCAGGATGGGAAATATGTGTGTCCTAGATTCAGGCTTTATGCAGACTTTTACAATTAGAGGGGAAGAGTTAATGAGCCCAGCTGTAGTAAGTGGGCTCATTAAGACCTCTACAAAAAACCCCAGCATGCATAGGGAGATGCTCCATCCTGGAACCAGTTTTGTGTGTATAGACTGGGGAGTCTGAGATCTGTTCTGTGCGGTGAGTTAACGCCTGTGTGGCAAACCCCTACAATAGAGACAGGGACTGGGGCAGCACAAGGCTGCACCCAGTTGTTAGACAGGGAGTCTACGTGTGTAGTTAGAGGTCAAGCTGACCAGGATTTATTTTCTTGTTTTATTTTGTTTGGCTGTTATATGTATCACTGCATGTAGCCTAAATAAACCGGATCTTTTGTTTTTTGCACCTACACCGCTGTCTGCTGTGCCTGATTTTGTGTTGTGAACCCATCCAGGGGGTCACACACACCCGCTACCGAGCGAACCCCCTCACAATATATATATATATATATATATATATATATATATATATATATATATACAGAATCTCACAAAAGTGAGCACACCCCTCACATTTTTGTAAATATTTTATATCTTTTCATGTGACAACACTAAATAAATTACACTTTGCTACAATGTAAAGTAGTAAGTGTACAGTTTGTATAACAGTGTAAATATGCTATCCCCTCAAAATAACTCAACACACAGCCACTATGTCTAAACCACTGGCAACAAAAGTGAGTACACCCCTAAGTGAAAGTGTCCAAATTGGGCCCAAAGTGTCAATATTTTGTGTGGCCACCATTATTTTCCAGCACTGCCTTAACCCTCTTGGGCATGGAGTTCACCAGAGCTTCACAGGTTGCCACTGGAGTCCTCTTCCACTCCTCCATGATGATATCACAGTGATGGTGGATGTGTTAGAGACCTTGCGCTTCTCCACCTGTTTGAGGATGCCCCACAGATGCTCAATAGGGTTTAGTTCTGGAGACCTGCTTGACCAGTCCATCATCTTTACCCTCAGCTTCCTTAGCAAGGCAGTGGTCGCCTTGGAGGTGTGTTTGGGGTCGTTATCATGTTGGAATACAGCCCTGCGACCCAGTCTGACCTTGGCTTTGTATCAAGAGATCCCCAAATTTTCCACTTCTTATTAAGTGATTGAACAGTACTGACTGGCATATTCAAGGCTTTGGATATGTTTTTATATCCCTTTCCATCTTTGTAAAGTTTCATTACCTTGTTACGTAGGTCTTTTGACTGTTCTTTTCTACCTCCTCATGGCTCAGTGTCTAGCCTGCTTAGTGCATCCATGTGAGAGCTAACAAAGCAATGTGTACTGTGTACTTTTTCTAATGCTGGATATTGTTATTCCTTTTTTTTTGTGTGTGTCATATATACTCCGAGTGAGGGGGGGGGGGGGGGGGTTGTCGAGGCTTGTTGAAGGGAAGTGGTTTGGGGTTTATTTATTTATTTATTTATTTTCTGGGGGGTTTTGGTTTGGTGTGATTTCTATTTTTGTGGTTTTGTCTGTATTGTGTCAATGTCGTTTTCGTATAAAATAATAAAACGGATTTGATTCAAAAGGAGAGCTAACAAACACATTGATTATTTATACACAGACACTAATTGTGATTTAAAAAGCCACAATTAAATTGTTAATTAAATTAACCTTTAATTGCCATTTTAACCTGTGTGTGCCACCTTTTGGGTCTGTACCAAGGCCAAACATTCCAGGGTATGTAAACTTTTGATTGGGGCCATTTGGGTGATTTCTGTTATCATTATGATTTAAAAAGGATCCAACAAACGATGTGAACATAAATGGCTTCATGTGATTGCTATCCTTAAATAAAAGACAGGTTTTTGGCATGATCAGTCATATTTTCAATCTAAATGGCAAAATTTCACAAGTTCTGCCAGGGTATGCAAACTTTTGAGCACAAATATATATGTATGTGTGTGTGTGTGTGTGTGTGTGTGTGTGTGTGTGGTGTGTGTGTGTGTGTGTGTGTGTGTGTGTGTGTGTGTATATGTATATATATATATATATATATATATATAGATATTGATATAGATATAGATATAGATAGATATAGTTATGCATACATATATATATCTATATCTATCTATAAATATAAATATATATATATATATATATATATATATATATATATATACACACACACACACACATACAATATACAAAATGTATTATTAAATATATATTTTTATTTTGTCTACAATAATTCCCAGACTACATTTGATTTATTTGCATTGATCTCCTTGTTTATTTGTCTTTATAATTATTTTCAGCCCCAAATATACTTTAGCCTTAGGTATTATGTTCTGCTGTTCATTTATAAGAGCAATTTATATTTATAGCCCTCATATATGTGAAGCTGTTATTGATTTTCTGCATTGTAAGATATTGTTTGTGAAGTTTTAGCATTCCGATTTTCTCTGGTGGTCCCCCAACTTCTTTTTTTTTTTCTCTACAGCTTTTGCTTAGTCTGGTAAAGTCATTAGGATTTTGGCACAGGGACACGAGAAAAGCAACAGACATCACTCACCTTTCTAAATAAACATTAGTCTTAAAAAGTTTGCACTGTTGACCCTCTCCAGATCTGATTACTTGTAATTCTTTCAGCCATATTTTAAAACCTGCAAACTGTTTGTGTGTCTTGGAAATATACAGGGGAAAAGGTGGTAACTGGCTTTGTGTCTGCACTAATTATTTTGTGACATTATTTGATGTGATTTGTACACATATAAAGCCCTGGTGTTGACAGAGTGAAACATATCATGGAGCATTCTTAATAATGTTCAAGCTATGGGATCGTTGTAATGTTTACAGGCTAATGAGGGGACATGGGCATAAAAAGCCAGCTGCTCGGGGCAAACCTAAAGGACACCTAAAATGCATATTTGTTAAATAAAGTACATACATATCATCCTTGGGTAAAGTGTATCTAAAACATTTTTTTTCTCAAAACTTTTTCGTTTTTGATACAATAGAGAAGGTTTAGAATGTACATCAATTTTCCACTGCTGTCTGTATTTCCACTGTGGAGAGGCAAAGGCTGATTTAATAAAGTGGTTGACACTCGCCACTAAAATTGTGTCAATATTCACCTCAATTATCCAATCATTTAAAAACTACTTTTGTAGTAATTTAAATACGCAATTTTAGTATGGGCAAAAATTATAATTTTTTTGTACATGGCTGAAAAATTTAAGTGAATATTGACACAATTTATTAAGTGAAGATTTTAAATGCCTTTAATAAATAAATCTCACATTCTCTATTTGTTATTATTACCAGAAATTAAAGAAATTGTAAAACCAAAATCCAAAATGCTTCACGTAAGAAAGAAGGGGAGTGGTAAAAGCCAGGAAGTGGATTTATTGAATTGCATCTATAGCATAGTTACACCACCAAAAATCTCTAAACTATGTTTCAATCCATGTATGTAGTTTAATCATAGGCCCTATGATTAAGCCCCACACATGGAGTTAAACGCTCCGGCGTTTTGGTGCTTTTTGGTGGTGTAACTATGCTTTGGAACGTAATTCAATAAATCCACTTCCTGGCTTTTACCATGTGGAGTGGCTCCCCCTCTTTATATGGATTGATATGTGAAGTATTCACAATGGTAACTGACCTCAGGGAGCGTGCACCAAGGCATATAGGGATATTGAGCCTGTAGTGGAACTTATCAGCAATCAGCAAAATCCAAAATGGTTGTCAATGGGATACAAGGAGAGGGGATATTATACAATGTATACATACACCTGTTTAAGCGTCAACTGTCTAGGAAGGCAGTGGTCCCCAACCTTTTTAGCACTGAAGACCGGTTTAGTGGAAGAAAATTTTGCCAAGGACCAAAGGGCATGGGGGGGGGGAGGGGTTGTGGTTCCACGGCCATGGGTAATTTGTGCTTTGTTGGAGCAATGGCTGGTGTTAGCACTTCAATCATCACCACACCATGGTTGATATGGTGTCAGGATGATTGGAGTCCATTATATCTACTGCTACATTTTCATATAAAATTAAATAGCTCAATTCACCATAATGCAGAATTAGTGGGAGCCCTGAGAGTGTCACCTGCCACGATCGCCTGCCACCAGATGCAGCTTGTCACTTAGCACCGCCACCTGCTACCAGATGCATCTTGTCACTTGCCACCATCTCCTGCCACCAGATGATGCTGGTCATTTTCCACCGCCACCAGATGCAACATGTCACTTGCCACCGTCGCTGTCTGCCACCTAGAGGCAGCTTGTCAATTGCCACTGTCGCCTGCCACTCAGATGCAGCGTGTCACTTGCCACTGTCGCCTGCCACTAGATGTAAGATGTCACTGTAGCCTGCCACCAAAAAATACCAGTAGTAGTTTGCCACTTTCATTTAATTAAAATGTAAAAGTAATTTGTAAGGTCTTTTTTCAGCAGTGAAAGACTTAGGTTACATTGCTTCTGGCAGCCTCCCCCCAGCGGCGTCCGAGCGGGTAAACTTGAACATGCGCGTTTGCTGGTCCTATCCCAGAGTGAGGGTGGATGGTAAGAAAGATGCAATCCTCTGTCGGCTACAGTTCTGTCAAGAGCAGCCTTCTTGGCCACGCTGTAAGGGCGGAGCGGCGGTGATGTGGGCAGGCAGTGAGAGAAGATGTCATCTCTCTGCCCGCTTTCCGGCCACACCGCTGACAGAGCAGCCTTCACAGCCCGGCTGCAGAGGCACCGTGGATGGGCCCCCGGTCTGCGGAACGGGGGGTTGGGGTCCCCCCGTAGGAAGGTGTTTACCCTGACTTTGGGGAGATTTTCTCTCACTCTTGTTGTGTCGCTGGGACAGGATGTGAAAGGAAGTCTCCCCAAAAGGGATACAAATAGCAACAAAAGAAGAATGACCATATTTTAAAGCATTCCCTACTCTATAAAACAAAAATGACATATAGATACATTTTAAGTAAGCCTTGATCTTTTCCTCTACTTTGTAATATCCTTTTTTAATCTCACTGCCAGTAGTCAGTTGCCACTTCCCTGCATTGAGCAGCTGGAATCAAAGAGCAGGCAAAGAATTCTAGAGAACCATGTGCATTGGTAAAATATGCAGTTTGTCACCTCAGCAGGTACATATGTGCTACCAGTTCAGTATTCTCAATGCAGTTGGACATACATGCACAATTCGAGGACACCTAATGTATGAAAAGCTGTGAAACTGTAGAAAATACTTTTTTTAATGTTAGGAAAGAGTGGGAAAGAGTTAGAATTCCTTTCATATTTGTATTGATGTCTGTGTCTCAATTGGTGAAATCTAATCTCACTAGCAATAAAAGCCTGACAGAGGTTCTAGTCCTTCCAAGCTGTACTGAAAAGAAAGAGATTTTATTCCTGTCTAAGAAATTCCCCTCACTTCCTGTCCTTGTGACCTCTTGTACAGGAAGTAAAGGAAAATATCCCCAAGAAATATACAGAGAACCAAAATAGCATGACAGAGGATTCAACTTATACTATCTTCAATGCAGGAAAGTTGGGGTCAGAAATTGATTTTCAATTGAATATTTAAGGGACTACCTCTATATGAATTTGACAAAACAGGAACAATGAAGAAAATAAGAAGTAGGTCATAACAGCCAGTCAGATGGATAATTTCATTTTTTAACCTACTCTAAAAACAATGACATCTGGAATCTGTCTGGTTCCCATGAACTATACCTCCATTGTATTCCTTCATTTAGGTGTTTTTCATATTACAATTGGTTTGCTGTTGTTTGTTATCTAGTGTACTTCCAAATATTAATAAGCTTTTCTATGGTCTTACTCCAGGATACATCTGATTGACTCTTTCCTTCTTAATGGTAAAATGATGATGAAATAGGTAGACTTTTCTAAAGCATCAGTCTAGTTTGATGAATTTTTAAGTGCCGGATGGATACCAAGCAGCAATCTGGTCTATGGGAACACCCCCCTATATTCATGGAAATCATCAGTCAACTCGATACTGACCTTAGGGTATATGTGTTTGTGATGTGTGTATGCGTTTGTTTATTTAATTGATACGATTGGTTATATGCGCTCTATTAAAGCCCAAATTTACCTAAAACAAAACAATCAGCCCAAGGGACATTGCTTACTTTTTCCGATATGTTCTGTTATATCCACCTTTTGCTGAAATCTTCTTCCTCTTATGCCCCACCCCTGCTGCCACAATCTTCAGTGGAGGTTAATAGAACTAAGGGGCTGTGACCAACATTTATCGCGAGTGTAGAAATAAGGGGAGTAGAGAGGGTGGGGAAAGTTGCTGAAGCTGTCCTACCACACACTCCGACCAAAAGGAAAAAATTGTGGACTATCTCGGTACTGAAAAATCATTTATTACATATAAAAGACATACAATTGAGCAACGAGCAATCTCAATATAAAAACAGGGTGAAGGAAACTTCATATAGGAAACAAATACTGTTTTTACTAGTATTTGTATACTGTATGAAGTTTCCTTCACCCTGTTTTTATATTGAGATTGTTCAATTGTATATATTTTTTATGTAATAAATTATATATTTTTTTACCATAAGTTTATTATTATTTATTAGTAGTGATATAGTCCACATTTTTTTCCTTTTGGTGGGAGTGTGTGGTAGGACAGTTTCAGCAACTTTCCCCACCATCCCTCCTCCCCTTGTTTCTATACATTTGGATGATGGTACTTGTTTCTATGCTTATTTTTAGACTTTAATATTTGAGGTTATACTCAAAGATTATTCATTCATCAGGAGTGTGTGACTGTGCCTGCCCTTTGGCCCCTCTTCTTTATTCATAGAAGTTGCACTACTCTATGAATGGAGGGGCAGACCTATCAATCATCCGCTCGTCCTCCATTCAGAGATCCTGTTTCATTCATAGAAGCTGTTGTACCAGCTCCTATGAATGGAGCAGCTCCCAAGAATGGGCGGGCATATTTAATGAGTGACTGTCATAATGCCTTAGTTCTAAGAACCCCTGACACATCGGAAGATTGCAGTGGCAGGGGTATCGGAGGAGGAAGATTTTGGTGAAAGGTGGACACAGCAGCACAAATCTCACTGAAGGTAAGGAATGCCCCTTGTGCTTATTTATTTTTATTTTTTTTGAAGCTGTGTTCATGTCTAAGCATAGCAACGTGTCACATTTTGTAACAAGCTTTTTAGCACATCTTTGGCTTGGTTTTGGTGCAACAACCCATGGATTTTAATAGGCTGTCTGTCAGGACCAGAATCTAAACCCATGACCTTTGCTGTGTCCAACAACTCTTCTTGATTTGCCATCTGAGATACTGGACAGCATCCTGTCTGATCCTTTGGACAATCCTGACTTGTGCCCTGTTTCTTGTGAGCCTTGAACTTCTTGCTCCTCCCATGGACTTCCTATTTAAACCATCCCTTTGAACTTCCTGTTTGCCAGATTATTGTGCTTTCTCTAGCCGGTATCTTGCTCCTTTGCCTACCTAAAGCTTTCTTTATCTTCACTACCATATGTTACTGACCTTTATCTTGTTCCCCGACTACAATTCCGTTTGATCCCAACCTGCAACCACTTGATATTGACCTGCTTGTGCAATTATTCTGCTAGTCTATGGGAACCTCTCTACTGCTATAGCTACTAGTCTCTGAGCCTGACCCCTGACAGTGACACTACCCTGTTGGGCAACAAATGTGCCAAAGATGCTCAAGTGGCAAATTTTGCCACTGGGCCAAGCACATTCGACGATGTGCATTTTTTCATGTTTTGTGCATGTTCTGTTGTGCGAAGAACCCGCGAAAAAAACATGACTGCTACTCACATTTGGGGAGCCAATAAGAAATAATAGCATCGCAAGCATGTTGCACGTTTTTAGCCCAATTTTGCCCAGAACATTCTACTGAAATTGCCCTACTAAAACTCGTCAATGACCTACTAACTGCTAAAACCAATGGGCACTACTCCATACTCATACTTTTAGACCTCTCTGCTGCCTTTGACACAGTTGACCACCTGCTCCTCCTCAGAAAATTACACTCTCTTGGCCTCCATGATTCTGCTTCATCCTGGTTCTCCTCCTACGTATCTCCTCCACTCCACTTCCTCTTTCTGTTGGGGTACCCCAAGGTTCCGTCCTTGGGCCTCTCCTATTCTCACTCTATACCTCTCCTCTGGGCCAGCTGATAACCTCCCAAGGCTTCCAATACCACCTCTATGCTGACGACACCCAGATCTATCTCTCCACTCCTCAACTCACCCCCTCGATCTCCTCACGGAGCTCAAACATACTGAATGACATATCAATATGGATGTCCCACATTTCCTCAAACTCACTCTTTCTAAAAATGAGCTTGTTATATTTCCTCCTTCATGTCCCCCCCCCCCGTAACTTCACCATTAATATCAACAACACAACCATTGGTCCCTCCACACATGCCAGGGTCCTGGGTGTAATCCTTGACTTTGACCTCTCTTTCAGCCCCCACATCCTATCACTGGCTAAATCCTGCAGAATTTGACCCTTCCTGACTAATGACACCACTAAGCAACTTATTCACTCCTTGTTATTTCCCGCTTGACTACTGCAACTCTCTCCTTAATGGCATACCCTTAAGCAGGCTATCCCCCCTTCAGTCTATTATAAATTCTGCTGCTAGACTAATACACCTCACTAACCGATCCATGACTGCTGCTCCTCTCTGCCAATCCCTTCACTGGCTCCCCCTACCCCACCGTGTAAAATTCAAAATGCTAACCATACCATACAAGGCCATTCACAACATCGTCCCATCTACATCACCAACCTCATCTGCAGATATCGCCCAAATCGTCCCCTCCGCTCCTCCCAGGAACTCCTGCTCTCTAGTCCCCTTGTTACCTCCTCCCATGCTCGCCTTCAAGACTTCTCCAGAGCCTCTCCCATCCTCTGGAACTCCCTGCCCCAGTATAACTGATCAGCCCCTACCCTGTACACCTTTAGAAGATCCCTGAAAACTCATTTTTCCAGGGAAGCCTATCCCACACCCATCTAACTGTCCCCGAGCCACCCCCATCAAATCATTCTCTGCAGCTTTTCCCTTTTGTAACACCCCCTCCCTTTAGAATGTAAGCTCTACAAGCAGGGCCCTCCCATACCTTTTGTATTGAACTGTACTACTGTAATTGTGTTGTCCCCCTATACATTGTAAAGTGATGCATAAACTGTTGGCGCTACATAAATTGTGTATAATAATAATAATAATTTTGAAAATTATGCTATAAAAAAATGCAAAGGGCAAAAAATAAATAGAAAAAAAATTCAATCAATATTTGGTATGTCCAACCTTTTTCTTGGCATCAGTTCTCCAAGACTTGCACAGATCCCAGGCTGGTGGGAGGTTTGTTTGCTACCCCCTCCAAAAAATGGAGCACCAGTCACCACTGCTGAACTGTCTTCAGTGACTTCAGCTTGTTAGTAGACCATAGTTTTTCCTCAAACGGTTTTATTCTTCATACATAGCTGATTCTGTTTGATTTAATGATTGTATTTAGCCTACATTAGCACCTGTCTGGTATAATTGTGTTTGATTTTTTTAGAGGGTAAATTTATTTGCATTTCAAATAAGAAAATTACAACATCCAAAACACATCTGTTACAGAGGATGACATTCATCAAAATAGTAAACATTCGCATACAAATTCCAAAGGATTAGAGTACATCGGTACATACATTACTAGCATCCTGTGTAGTCAACTACGTTTAATTCCAATCTCCTGTATCTCCAGGGGAGTACACCAGAAGACGTGACGGGAAACATAAGAAAACAAACTGAACTCAACTTTATAGATCAATAAAGTAAACCACCGTTTGAAAGCACAATAATAAACCCAATACCATTGCTATGCATAGAGATTTATTTTGCTGATTAGTATATAATTATAGTAATTCAGGGTCCCAGCTTTACCACATCTACACATCTATCTCTCTGGATACTGATTTAATCCAACCAGATCATATTTTGTTAAGGTTTTTGGGGCAACCCCTGGAGTTGTAGGTTAATTTATATTTCGGTATAGCTTCATTAACCACTTGCCGACCAGCCACCGCAGTTGTACTGCGTCAGAATGGCATGGCTGGGCAAAACGAAGTTATGTAACGTCGCTTCGCCCTGTGGCCACTAGGGGCACACGTGTGCCCCCTGCTCACCCATGGAGCTGATACAAGTGCCCGGCGGTCTCGATCACAGAGGCAGTCGCGATCACAGGCACACAGAAAACCAGGATCTGTGTGTGTAAACACACAGTTTCCAGTTCTCTGAGGGGAGAAGTGACAGATCGTCTGTTCATACAGAGTATGAACAGCGATCTATCTCTTTCCCTACACAGTCCACTCCCCCTTCAGTTAGAACACACAGTAGGCAATACAATTAATCCCTTGTTCGCCCCCTAGTGTTAACCCGTTCCCTGCCAGTAAAATTTTTACAGTAATCAATGCCTTTTTATAGCACTGATCGCTGTAAAAATGCCAATGGTCCAAAAAATGTGTCAAAATTGTCTGATGTGTCCTCCATAATGTCGCAGTCCTGATAAAAATCGCAGATCCCCGCCATTACTAGTAAAGAAAAAAATGAATAATAAACATGCCATAAAACTATCCCCTATTTTGTAGACGTTACAACTTTTGCAAACCAATCAATATACGCTTATTGCAATTTTTTTACCAAAAATATGTATAAGAATACATATCGGCCTAAACTGATCAAAAAATATTTTTTTCATCTATTGTTGGGGGATATTTATTATAGCAAAAGGTAAAAAATATTGAATTTTTTTCAGAATTGTCGCTATTTTTTTGTTTATAGCGCAAAAAATAAAAACCACAGAGGTGATAAAATACCACCAAAAGAAAGCTCTATTTGTGGGAAAAAAAAGTATGTCAATTTTGTTTGGGTACAATGTCGCATGATCAATCAATTGTCAGTAAAAGCAAT
The DNA here is from genome assembly GCF_037356315.1 of Lithobates pipiens. Taxonomy (NCBI): domain Eukaryota; kingdom Metazoa; phylum Chordata; class Amphibia; order Anura; family Ranidae; genus Lithobates; species Lithobates pipiens. The sequence continues at coordinate 289,290,769 of NW_027507785.1, forward strand.
GCAGTGCCAAATCGCAAAAAGTGCTCTGGTCAGGAAGGGGGTAAAATCTTCCGGGGCCGAATCGGTTAATCAGTTCCACCCAGAAGAGGAGGATCTTTACATTTCAGAGCTAATGCTTTTTTAGCATGAAAAAGACTATCCCTAAAATAGTTTTTTAGAAGCAGTTAATTCCTCCTCACCAAAATCTCCCAATAAACATCTGGCCGGAGTGCAGATGTTTGGAAGGGCTAATTTTTCCTCTAGGAATTTCGTGAGTGCTGCCCAAAATTTCCCCACATGAGGGCAGAACCATACCATATAGAAATAATCCCCTACCACAGCCCTGCACCTAGGGCACTCTGGTGTGTCCACCCTGCCCATCTTATGAAGACATGCTGGTGTATAATAGACACGGTGAAGATAATTAAACTGGATAAATTTATCCCTGGCCAAAATCACTGGTATAATTGTTTCATGGACTATATGCCCGCAAAATCCTTAAAAAGAAAAGGGTGGGAATGAAAAAAACAAACAAACATGCATACTCACCATATGGCTACAGCACTGCACCTCTCCCCCGCCAGCTCTTCACCAAGAACAGAGCCAACAAAGACAACCAATCATTCATTTTTGGCTCTGCTCTTATCAGAGAGCATTGACTGTCAGTCATCAATCTGTGCTCTGCCCCTCCAGTGCTCACTGGAAAGCCAGTCTGCAGGAGCGTCTGGTCCAAGCTTTATGAATCAACTAACAGTCAGGCATGTGGGCAGATCCCAACGTTATAGTCGGGATACCTGCAGAGACTGGTTGGCTCTGATTTAGCCACTGTCACCTGAATCTGTACCACAGGAGTGCAGAACCAAGTGTACACCGGTGAACCACAGGAGAATAGCTTTGGCCATACTTCTCCTTTAATTCTGTGCAAACTGATGCTGTTTTAAAGGCAAATAATTGTAGGTTAACTGATAAGAACAATTAATTTCATAATTTATTTATGCACAAGTCCCTAAAGCATTTGTATCATATTTTATATACTAGTGTAGTACCATGTATGCAAGTTGGGTAGAACTTCAATAATAAAATAAAAGGCCTTTCGTGGGTATGTCCAGCCAAAATTGAAGAGAAATAAACATTTTTCTTAGATGCTTGTTTTTACTGATCTGTTCAGCTCAGTAAGATTATAATTGTTTAGCAATATTAGAGATGAGGGAATCAGTTAATTTGCTTACATGGTCTGCACTTATGGGGCCCTGGGGGATTTCTGTTTACATGGTGGGATCTAAAGAAATTCCTGTTTTTGATGAGTATTATGGGGGTGCTCCCCACTACCGGTGACATCTGTGGTCTACTAAGGGAGCAGAGTGCTCTATGTGACATCAAAAAGTAGATAGAGATCGGGCTCAGGTAAGTATTGGGGGGGGGGGTGCTGTAGAGAGAACGTTTTTTACCTGCATGAAGGTAAAAAACCTTGAACCACTTTAAAAGTTTAGTAATACACCCAATGGACTAAACCCAGCACAGTGAGTTGACCACAATGAATCACTAGGTAGAAGAATTTTTCATTACTCGCTCACCTCTTATGCCCTGTACACATGGTCGGGCATTCTGACAAAAATGTGCGATTGGATCATGTTGTCCGAAAATCCGACCATGTGTGGGCTCCATCAGACTTTTTCCATCGTAATTTCCGACATGCAAAGTTTGAGAGCAGGATCTAAAATTTTCCGACAACAAAATCCGATCGTTTAAATTCTGATCATGTGTAGACAATTCCGACGGACAAAGTGCCACGCATGCTCAGAATAAATTACGAGACTATTGGCTACTGCCCTCTTTATAGTCTCGTTGTACATGTTGTACATCACTGCGTTCTGAACAATCAGATTTTCCGACAACTTTGTGCGACCGTGTGTATGCAAGACAAGTTTGAGCCAACATCCGTCTGAAAAAATCCGTTGGATTTTGTTGTCGAAATGTCTGACCATGTGTATGGGGCAAAACCACCATCATGACTTCCATCATCCAATCATGTGCAAGCAAAACTGCTGTGTTTTTTTTTTTCCTTGCATGTGAGTGGGCATTCTGCAAAATTAAGATTTACCTCATATGCTAAACTCTGGAACAACTGCACTTTGCAAAACGCACAGTCTATTTGCTTTTAGTAAATCTATGACTATACCTCAAAGGGTAAGCAAAAAAGCAATCGATTTGTCCCCAGTATTGCCTGTAGGTTCCCTGCAGCTGAACATTTCCCAATTACTCATTTACCATACCTTGCTCTGAACTGCGTATATATGCAGAAGAAGCCATCTTTATAGAGAAGCCGGGCTTTGTTTTTCCAATGCTGAATAAAAATGTAACATATTCAGGGTAATGCTTAGGCACAATTAAAGTGATTGTAAAAACCCTCCCCCACAATGTTGTCCCATGTAAATCAGCATAAAAACCCTAATGAACATTGCTTGTAGATATCTTCTTACTTTCTTAGTATTGTTGTAATCCTTTTTGTTCTTTAGAATGACATCACTGAGCATGCCCAGATCTCCCCTGATTTACGGCACACTCTCTATGTCTTATCTATCTATTATCAGGACTTCCTACGGCACACTACTGAAATCCCAGGAGACTGCAGAATCACTCAGTGCTTCCTCCTACACCCCATGTGACTATGTGACATCACATGCGGTGTAAAGCAGGGCATGGGACATCGTTACTGCAGTCTTATCAGCTGAAGCTGATAAGACTCATACAGGCAAACACTAGATAATCAGCACAAGTAAATACTATGAAATAAAACAAGTCAGCTATGAACAGGGAAGCAGGGTTGCCATAGAAACATTGGATTGAGAAGGAGGCTTGGTTAACAGTACAGGAAGTGCTCAATGTAAGGGCAGAAATACACTCCACTGTGGACTCAGAAAACAATACTTAAGATGGCGCTGCCTAACCCCTGGAAACAAGTTTTTTAAAGTTTCTTTAAACAGTAAGTAATATGCGATTTGGGCTGGATATAGTTTGATCATTACTTATTATAATGGACTAAATGAAAAGAAGCATCAGAGTGGGAGAGTTTACTTCCTCTTTAAAGTGGTATTAATCCACAGAATGCATAGAATGCATTAAGATAAAAAAGCTTCTGCCCTTAGAATCACTTTACATCTGCCAGTCCATCTAACGCTCCCTTCCCCCCAGACTGACAATTCTGCTGTCCAAAGGTGCCCCCTGTGCTCTTTCATTCAAAGTGGGGGCGCTCTAATATAGAAGGTGTGTTGAGCCCCGTACACACGGGCCAAATGCTGGGCAACGTCAACCGGTTCAATAAAAACCGTGTGACATTTGGCCCATGTGTGTGGGAGCCGGTCCAACAGAAGCCGGCTTCTGTTGTACGAGCATGCTGGAAAATGCTGGAATGCTGGAGAATGCTGGAAAACAAGCAGCCGGCCGGCTCCCAATCAGTTCTCTCAGCCGCTGGGTTGAACAGAAAAGGCTCATGAGCCCCTGTACACACGGTCGGACACTCTGCCAACCAAATCCATTGGATTTTGTCCGACGGATTTTGTCCGACGGATTGTGTCCGAAACTGTTGCATACACACGGTCGGACCAAGTTGTCGTGAAATCCGATCATTGAGAACGTGATGATGTTATTTCGTTAGGACGGGATAGAATTGAGGTAGTTGCTTCGTTAGGATGGGACTACCTTCAGGCTAGTAGCCAATAGCTTTGGTGTAGGAATTTGATCTGAGCATGCGTGGCACTTTGTCCGATCGGAATTCTCTACACATGATCGGAGTATGTCCGATCGGACCAGTTTGTCGGAAAATATTTCCAACAAGTTGGAAAATTGGGTCCAACGGATATTCCGACGGAATCAGTCCGATGCATACCACACACAGTCGGATTATCCGACAACACAGTCCGATAGGACACATTCCGATGGATTCTCTGACCGTGTGTACAAGGGCTAAGATGTACCCGGCTTTACTGGGGGAGAACAAAGGGATAACGACTAAAAAAAGCTAACCATTGCAGCCACCATATCTAGTATTTGGTAAGCCGCAATACATTACCGCAATACATTACTTTTTTCTAGATATCATCACTTTTTGAGTTCAGGCCCACTTTAAACCTTCCTGTAAAATAAATGCATAGTGTCTATCCTTACAATGTTTTCTTACTGCTCTGTCTTCAACAAAGTAAAAAGTTCTCTTGAAGGGGGTCTTATAAAAGCACACAGAAGAGGGCTATACAGCCAAACAATTTTATGCTCAATACAATCCATCTCACTGTAGCAGGTGTATGAATTAACTTTGCACACAATACAAACTGACATTGTACATAATTTTGAATTTCCTCTTACTGTACTGCCAGTTTAGATAATATGCTAACATTTATTTAAAGATTTATGCCAAAAGAATAATGCTTTGCTAGTGTCTGAAAAAAAATCAAGGTCAATATGCAGAATTGTTGCCAAATGTTATTTTACAGAACGTTCTCTGTACATTTCATAATGTAAAAGATGTTATGTTATACAATATGACCAGAGTATGTTATTTTTATTTGTATTCCTGGAGCTGGTTATAGCTGCTGAGAAAGTGATCTATTCACAATGTTGTTTTTTTTAATTATTATATGTGTGCCTTTATTCAGTGCCTTCAATAACAGGAAATATTCTTGTGCATATGGCTACCAGGAGTGGACCGCCTTCAGGGCCACCGCTAAGGTCATCCAGTAAAGGTAGTAGCAAAGATCTGAAATAAATGCCTATAAAACTTCATTTACAACCTTGTAAAGCCTTTATTCACTTAATGAGTTCAAAGTGAACACAAAAAAACAGGATCTGTTATGCTATAGGGAATCTAGAAGAGTTAATTGTACAAACAGTACGTCACAAAAGTGAGTACACCCCCTCACATTTTTGTAAAGATTTTATTATATCTTTTCATGTGACAACACTGAAGAAAGGACACTTTGCTACAATGTAAAGTAGTAAGTGTACAGCTTGTATAACAGTGTAAATTTGCTGTCCCCTCAAAATAACTCAACACACAGCCATTAATGTCTAAACCGCTGGCAACAAAAGTGAGTACACCCTAAGTGAAAATGTCCAAATTGGGCCCAAAGTGTCAATATTTTGTGTGGCCACCATTATTTTCCAGCACTGCCTTAAACCTCTTGGGCATGGAGTTCACCAGAGCTTCACAGGTTGCCACTGGAGTCCTTTTCCACTCCTTCATGATGACATCACGGAGCTGGTGGATGTTAGAGACCTTGCACTCCTCCACCTTCCGTTTGAGGATGCCCCACAGAGGCTCAATAGGGTTTAGGTCTGGATACATGCATGGCCAGTCCATCACCTTGACCCTCAGCTACTATAACAAGGCAGTGGTCATCTTGGAGGTGTGTTTAGGGTCGTTATCATGTTGGAATACTGCCCTGCGGCCCAATCTCCGAAGGGAGAGGATCATGCTCTTCTTCAGCATCTTAACCAAATAAGTTTATCTTGGTCTCATCAGACCAAAGGACATTATTCCAGTAATCCATGTCCTTATCTGCTTATCTTCAGCAAACTGTTTGCAGGCTCTCTTGTGCATCATCTTTAGGAGAGGCTTCCTTTTGGGGTGACAGCCATGCAGACCAATTTGATACAGTGTGCGATGTATGGTCTGAGCACTGAAAGGCTGACCCCTCCGTCAACCTCTGCAGCAATGCTGGCAGCACTCATATGTCTATTTCCCAAAGACAACCTCTGGGTATGATGCCGGATGCGTGCACTCAACTTCTTTTTTCAACTATGGCGCGCCCTGTTCTGAGTGCAATCTGTCCTGTTAAACCATTGTATGGTCTTGGCCACTGTGCTGTAGCTCAGATTCAGGGTCTTGGCAATATTCGTATAGCCTAGGCCAGTGATGGCGAACATTGGCACCCCAGATGTTTTGAAAACTACATTTCCCATGATGCTCACCACTCTGCAGTGTAGTTGAGCATCATGGGAAATGTAGTTCCAAAACATCTGGGATGCCAAGGTTCGCCATCACTGGCCTAGGCCATCTTTATATAGAGCAACAATTCTTGCCCCAAAAAAAGAACCCACCTGCCGCCACTGGGTAAGGTTATTAGGTAAATTTAGCTTGGCTTCACTGTAATCAGCGAAGCAGGGGTTGATTTGTTAGGGCTGCTTATGTTTTCATAGACTGCTGCTCTGCTACTTCCTCCTGTATTCTGGAATTCGCTGGAGGTTTCCAGAACATAGTGGGTAGAAGGGCAGAGGCTGCAGTCAATATTTATGGTACTTCTCCCAATCCCTGGGGAGCTCTGCCCAGAAAGGGATGGGAAGCGCAAAAACAGGCAGCATGGAGATTCTATTGCACTTTTTACTAAGGAGGATGAAGCTTGAATTGTGCCAGTACAGCCAAACAGGTGCAGCTGAAGGAGTACAAGCCTTTTTCTTGTAGAGAAGTGATAAGCACAGCCAAAAAATGAGTAGTCCTCAATCTGTTCAAGTTCAAGTTTTACAGTTCCAGGGTATCCCATGCTCCCAATCCCTATCCAAGTTCATTGTTCCCTAATAAAGTCCACAAAAACAAAGCTCTAGACAGCTTCTTGAACCCAAGCGAGAGAGACTGATGCTGTGAGACTGACTGTGTGTGCGCTAAGGAGAGGAAATAAGCTCAACTGCCTAAACTTAAATTGTCAGCTCTCTAGGGGAGGCGGTGCTACATCTATAGCATTCTAGCTGTATACCTGCAGTGTGTGATCTAGGGCACTGCTACCTGCTGACTACTAGTTATACAATTACTGGTGTGAGATTTAGTGATGCCACTACTGTGCTGCTCACTGTTCTCCTGGCATGACGAAGCAAAACCCTGCCTCTACCAAGATGGCTGCCTCAATACAGAAGCACAGAACAGAAAGGCATGTCAAGCCAGTAATGAAAGTTTAGCTGCAGGGAGCCCGCTGACAATACTAGTGTCTAGTCCCTTGTTCTCTGCCTGTCTTTTTGGGCACAGCTACCCCGGATTTCAGTTCCCCATATTAACAACTTGTCTACTAAAGCTGTTTTTATATATATATATATATATATATATATATATATATATATATAAGACCTCAAAATTCTATAATTTCTAAAAGCAGAGGACCTGGTGGCGGTTGCTATTTTTATGCCACACAATAATTGAAAATCTCGGTGGAATGAGAGAAGAAGAAGATGAATGGACTTCATGGGACATTTTTATTTTTTTATTTTTTAATAAAGAACTTGTCCCAAGCCGTGTATTGTAATTTTTGCTATTTTTTTATTTTTTTTGTGAAATGGTAGGGGTACATTTGTACCCCGTTACCATTTCACACAGGGGGGGAGGCCAGGATCTGGGGGTCCCCTTGTTAACCACTTTCAGACCGGACCATTTTGCTGGTAAATGACCAGAGGTCTTTTTACACTTTGGCACTGCGCTGCTTTAACTGGTAATTGCGCGGTCATGCAATGTTGTACCCAAACAAAATTTGCGTCCTTTTCTTCCCACAAATAGAGCTTTCTTTTGATGGTATTTGATTGCCTCTGCGATTTTTATTTTTTGCGATATAAACGTAAAAAGACCGCAAATTTTGAAAAAAAATGATATTTTCTACTTTTTGTTATTAGAAAAATCCAATAAACTCAATTTTAGTCATACATTTAGGCCAAAATGTATTCAGCCACATGTCTTTGGTAAAAAAAAAGTCAATAATTGTATATTTATTGGTTTGCGCAAAAGTTGTCACATCTACAAACTAAGGTACGTTTTCTGGAATTTACACAGCTTTTAGTTTACGACTGCCTATCTCATTTCTTGAGGTGCTAAATTGGCAGGGCAGTACAAAACCCCCCCAAATGACCCCATTTTGGAAAGTAGACCCCCTAAGGAAATTGATAAGAGGCATGTTGAGCCCATTGAATATTTTATTTTTTTGCCTCAAGCGATTGAATAATGACAAAAAAAAATTTTTATTTTTTTTTTTACACAAAGTTGTCACTAAATGATATATTGCTCACACATGCTATGGGCATATGTGAAATGACACCCCAAAATAAATTCTGCTGCTTCTCCTGAGTACGGGGATACCACATATGTGGGACTTTTTGGGAGCCTAGCCGCGTACGGGGCCCCGAAAACCAAGCACCGCCTTCAGGCTTTCTAAGGGCGTAAATTTTTGAGTTCACTTCTCACTACCTATTACAGTTTTGAAGGCCATAAAATGCCAAGATGGCACAAAACCCCCACAAATGACCCCATTTTAGAAAGTAGACACCCCAAGCTATTTGCTGAGAGGCATGTTGAGTTCATGGAATATTTTATATTTTGCCACAAGTTGCGGGAAAATTACAAACTTTTTTTTTTTTTTTTTTTTTTTCACAAAGTTGTCACTAAATGATATATTGCTCATGCATGCCATGGGCATATGTGAAATGACACCCCAAAATAAATTCTGCTGCTTCTCCTGAGTACGGGGATACCACATATGTGGGACTTTTTGGGAGCCTAGCCGCGTACGGGGCCCCGAAAACCAAGCACCGCCTTCAGGCTTTCTAAGGGCGTAAATTTTTGAGTTCACTTCTCACTACCTATTACAGTTTTGAAGGCCATAAAATGCCAAGATGGCACAAAACCCCCACAAATGACCCCATTTTAGAAAGTAGACACCCCAAGCTATTTGCTGAGAGGCATGTTGAGTCCATGGAATATTTTATATTTTGCCACAAGTTGCGGGAAAATTACAAACTTTTTTTTTTTTTTTTTTTTTTTCACAAAGTTGTCACTAAATGATATATTGCTCACGCATGCCATGGGCATATGTGAAATGACACCCCAAAATAAATTCTGCTGCTTCTCCTGAGTACGGGGATACCACATATGTGGGACTTTTTGGGAGCCTAGCCGCGTACGGGGCCCCGAAAACCAAGCACCGCCTTCAGGCTTTCTAAGGGCGTTACAGTTTTGAAGGCCATAAAATGCCAAGATGGCACAAACCCCCCCCAAATGACCCCATTTTGGAAAGTAGACACCCCTAAATTTAGGGGTACACTAGTGAGACTAGGTAATAAATGGCGGGTGCCCTGAAACTATAAAAAAATAACTAACCAACCAGCGTCACCTGTAACAGTTATATGGTGATCACTGGTGAAAGGGTTAACTAGGGGGCAATCAGGGGGCTTTATGCGGTAGTATATGGGGGTCCCTGGCGCTATAAAAAGCTGCGGCGAACCTAAATACCTACCTGCCTAACTAGCGTCACCTGTGACACTAATACGGCGATCAGAAAAATGATCGCTTATTAGGCTGGGTTCACACTGGAGCGATGCGGAAACGCCGCAAATCCGCGGCGGGTTCCCGCATCGCATGCCTCCCGGCGGCAGTTCACACTGCCCTATGCGGACTGCTGGGAGTGTCAGTGAAATGTTACTGACACCCCCAGATCAGTTCGCATATCGCAGTGCGATCTGCAAACTCGGATCGCATGGTGTGAACACCCATGCGATCCGATTCTGCTGCGGGCCAAAAAAAGGGTCCCGTGCGAATTTGCGGCGGGTGCGGCGGGTGTGGCGGGTGCGGCGAATGGCTGAACTCGAATCGCACAGAGATCGGATGTGATTTGCACTGCAGTGCGGTGCGAATCACATTCGTTCTCATAAACCGCTGCAATGTGAACCCAGCCTTAGTGACACTGGCGACGGGGGGTGATCACGGGGTTAAACCTTTATTGGGGGGGTTAGGGGGGTACATTAGAACTAAAGGGGGCTAACCCTAACTGCCCTAACAGTTATTACAGTCACAAATGACACCAATGCAAAAAAAAAAAAAAAAAAAAAAAAAAAAAAATGACATTGGTGTCACTGTGACTGGGGGGCAGGGGTAATTGGGGGGGTGATCGGGGGGTAAAGGGGGTGTGTGAGTGTGCCTGGCATGTTCTACTGTGTGTGTAGAGTGTTGGTGCAACTCACCGATCCGCTCTCCTCCGTGTCGGAACGAAAAATACCGACACGGAGGAGAGAATACATCACTTCCTCTCCTGTGTTTACATTACAGGAGAGGAAGTGATGTCACGGGGGATTCCTATTCGTCGGGAGCGATCGCGTGGGGGTGGCCATGAATGAATGGCTGCCCCCTCGTCCCGGATCGCTCCCGGACGAAAACCGACCGCCGCAGGCACCGGGCGGGGGCCCGATCGGGCCCCCGACCCGCGGGAGGCAAGGGACGTACATGTACGCCAATATGCCTGCCCGTGCCATGCTGTCGACGTACATCGTCGTGCGGCGGTCGGCAACTGGTTAAAGGGGGCTTTCAGATTCTGATAAGCTCCCCACCCGTAGACCCCCCACAACCACCGGACAAGGATTGTGGGGATGAGGCACTTGTCCCCATCAACATGGGGACAAGGTGCTTTGGGGGGCTACCCAAAGCACCCTCCCCATGTTGAGGGCATGTGGCCTGGTACGGTTCAGGAAGGGGGGGCGCTCTCTCGTCCCCTCTCTTTTGCTGCGGCCTGCCAGGTTGTGTGCTTGGATAAGGGTCTGGTATGAATTTTTGGGCGACCCCATGCCATTTTTAAAAAAAATTGGTGCAGGGTTCCCCTATTTTGAGGGGGACCCCCACCCCATTTTTTTTATTTTGGCACGGGGTTCCAAGTAATATCCATACCAGACCTGAAGGACCCACACACAATTTATTTTTTTAATTTTACTTCAGGGTTCCCCTTAATATTCATACCAGACCCAAAGGGACTGGTAATGGACAGGGGGGTTCCCATGCCGTTTTTTCAATGACTTCTTTTATCTGTATTGCCAGGACTGACAATTTACTATAGCCACTATTACTTTTAAATGACTTTTTTTCCTTTAGAAATGTCATTTTGTGCAGGGACTGTTCTAAACAGTGAAAATTGTGCCACTTTACAGGCATACTATAGACACCCCCCAGGTACGAAATTTAAAGGAACATTTCACTTTTATTGTTTCACTTTAAGTATAATTAAAATCACTGCTCCCGAAAAAATGTCAGTTTTAAAAACTTTTTTTTTGATACATTGATACATGTCCCCTGGGGCAGGACCCAGGTCCCCAAACACTTTTTATGACAATACCATGTATATTAGCCTTTAAAATGAGCACTTTTGATTTCTCCCATAGACTTTTAAAGGGTGTTCCGCGCTTTCGAATTTGCTGCGAACACCCCAAATTGTTTGGTATTTGGCAAACAGGCGAACACCCGCTGTAAGTTCGTCTCGAACATCGGGCTCATCCCTACCGGTGAGTGTGACCCGAAATGGGAAGGATCTGAGCTACTCTATGAAAAACCATTACACAGAGCAGGTAAGTAGAACATGTTTGCTATTTTTAAACAAAAAAGAATAAGACTTTAATATCACTTTAAATTTTGACAAAAAACCTGGAAGCTAATTGGTTTCTATGCAGAGCTGCACCAGATTTTGCACTCTCCAGTTGTAGTAAATCAGCCCATAGGGGTCTATTAGACCCCCAGTGTCAACTCTGGATCCTGATTAAGCTGACCTGCCACAGACTGTGTGGGTTTTCTATTGCTTTTATGTGTGCCAAAATTCCTTTTAGTGTAGTTTGTCCCAGAAATAGGAATTTGATAAGCAGTTGAGCAAGCAAAGCTACGTAGCAACTACCTCAATTCTATTCTACAGGACCTCTGTTTTCAGAAAATATATAGTTTAACCACTTCAGCTCTGGAAGGTTTACCCCCCCCCCCCCCCCCCCATCATGACCAGGCCATTTTTTGCGATATGGCACTGTGTTATTTTAACTGACAATTGCATGGTCGTGCAACGCTATACCCAAATAAAATGTCCTTTTGTTCCCACAAGTAGCTCTTTGTTTTGGTGGTATATGATCACCTCTGCCGGGTTTTTTTTATGACCTATAACAAAAAAAGTACGACAACTTTGAAAAAAAAACACAATCTTTTTTACTTTCTGCTACAAAACATACCCAATAATAATAAAAAATAAAAATAAAAAATCAAATTTCTTCATCAATTTAGGCCAATAAGTATTCTGCTGCATATTTTTGGTAAAAAAAATCCCAATAAGCGTATATTGATTGGTTTGCGCAAAAGTTATAGTGTCTACAAACTATAGGATAGAGTTATGTAATTTTTATTTATTTCTACTAGCAATGGCATCAATCAGTGACTTATAGCGGGACTGCGACATTGCAAATCAGCAAATCGGTGACACTTTTTGGGGACCAGTGACAATAATATGGTGATCAGTACTAAAAATATGCACTATCACTGGACTAATAACACTGGCTGGGAAGGGGTTTACATCAGGGACAGTCAAAGGGTTAAATTTGTACCTAGGGAGTGCTTGCTAACTGTGGGGGGGGGGGGTGGTTGTACTATGAGAAGGCAGAGATCCGTGTTCCTGCTTTGTAGGAACACAGGATCACAACCGTCCCTTCTTGCAGAACGACAATCTGCCTTGTTTACATAGGCAGACTGCTGTTCTGCCTTGTGCCCCGATCCCAGTAGTGTATTTAGGTTTTGTGCTGCCCTAGGCCTGACTAAACTCGTGCAATGCCTAATTTAAATATAACCCACCCCTTTCTGTTTAAGAACTGCCCTAAAATGTTCAACATGGGGACACTAGTTGTGAGGGCCTGGGGGGGGGCAATGGATTCCCTTACTTTGCATAGATTTCCTCTCACTTCCTGTTTGGCTATGGGGCAGGAAGTGAAGGGAAATCTCTGCAATGGGACAGGGATGGTTAAAAATAAACTGACAGGGGCTATAACCCTCCCTTACTCTATCCAAAATACCTATAGTTCTACTTTAAGCACAAATTTCAGATAATTTTATGGAGAGGACTAAGAAGATATAACCATGCCAATGGTGCAGCAGAAAACATATAGCACAGTGAGGAAGGTTTGTGGTCCATGACGATAGGACAGTCAAAATTAGAAGTGGCACCCCCCCCCCCCCCCACAGTTGTGGAATGCTGGCTGCCTACATACCGGGAGCAGTGCGGGCGCTTTATGGGGGCGCTAGACTAATTTGCCTACCAGTGACTCTTTACATGCTGCCCCCCCCTGCAAAGTGCTGCCCTAGGCCTGTGCCTTTTCGCCCTAGGCCAGGATACAGTGTTGCCTGACCCACTGATAAGCTCCCGCTGTGTCCAATCACAGTGGGGGGGCAGGTCGCTGGCGGCGCACGTGCGTGCGTGCTCCAGACCCGGAAATGCAGAAAGATGTACAGGTACGTGATTCTGCACAGAGCGGCCGCCCTGCTGCAGTAAATGTGCGTGGGGTGGTCGCTAAGTGGTTAAGGTAATTTTCTAACAAAAAATGCAGATTTTAACATGTGGGCAAAAAAAATTAAGGATCTGGTGAAAGAAACAGGGACGGCATGATAACCAGGCAACTGGCATTTTTGAAAAGGAAAGGAATGCAAAAGCAACCCAAATACTGTAAGTATAACCAACCCCCACTTTTGCCCATCCTTGATCCAAAAATTGAGACGGTCTCAACAAACATGAACAGATGGGGTTATGCCAGTTGTAAAAATGTCCTTGTTGTAATCTCTATAAAATCATTACAGGATTCAGTTTCTTCTCTTAAAACAGATGTCTTTCCCCTTGCATGAATGTTTATTTTTAAAAACATTTTAGTTCTAAAAAAAAAAAAACGTACTTTCATTTTAAAGACGTCTTGGCTGCCAGTGTCTGGCAGAAGTCGGATCCTCGGAATCCTCAGAAAAATGCCTCTCCTTCGTTCTGCGGGTGCAGCTGTGCCGAGGTATAATTTGCCATAATTGGAAGGGTCATATGTTAAATCTCATCTGTTGCTCAAACTAATATATGAATCTCCAGGTTGAATATTTCCCTTACACCAACTATTGTTACAGGCCTCACTGGAGAAGAACTGATCCAATGTGTTTCCACGGTAACTATAAAGACATTAAAAAGGATCCAACCTGAGCACTAGGCCTCTTACAGGCCCAACAGCACGTGCTGTGTTTTTCATCAATATCCCTTCCATTTGCCATTTAATCCCCACAAATCTCATGATGGAAACATTTCATCGCTGGCCATCAAATTATTTTGGTAATTCATTTTTATTTTGCAGCAGGAGAGACCCCAAGTAGAACTCAAGAGATGCTATTTCTATGGTCCAGTTGCATTTTTTCTTTATAAATATATTTATTCGTGAAGTGTAGGTAAACCAATAGTGGTTGTAAACCTCTAAAATGTAAAATGCACAAAGCATATCTCTCGATGGTGTGTACTTATATCAATCCAAAGCCATAACTCCCAACTGTCCCTGATTTGGAGCAATGTCCCTCTGTCCCTCATTCCTCCTCATTTGTCCCTCATTTTGGTCTGATCTATATAGTTGTATATAAAATGCACTTTTTATCTTTCATAAAGTGTTTTCCAGCACTAAATCTTTCATCTGATTTCTAAATTGCTGCATTTGTAAATTCCAAACGCCAATATAAAGGAATAGTAGTGACAAAATAAGCACTTTTGGGTTTAACCAATCTTGTTTTTTTTGTACAATTCTCCTTTAAGGGGGCGTGGCCAGGGGTGTGTCCTATGCCTGAATACTTTTTCTGATAAGTGTCCCTCATTCCCATTTCAAAAAGTTGGGAGGTATGCCTAAGCCCTGATTGTGATTTATGTCTCCTCTACTATTTCTCCACTATCTGCATAGTCATTTCTGGCAGTCTATGCCACATATGTCAATTATAAGGCCCACGTGCCAAATCCAGCCCTCCAGGCCATTTCTCGTGGCCCTCGCACCTCTCCTGCAGCTGCTGCACCTCCCTCATCTCCCCGCTGATCTTCTCTTAGCAGATGGCAGTAGGGAGGAGGACTTCCTGTGCTTCTTCATGCAGCTACAGAGAGGCTCATCTCTGCCCCCCCCCCCCCACCCCTCCCCATCTCAGCAGTCGGCAGCAGAGGGGAGGACAGAACTCCTCCTACAGATCTTGCACCTCTCTGTGCAGCAGTAGCACCTCCTCGTCTCTGCCTCCACTGGTCTCAGCATTCAGCAGATTCAGGCAGCAGACTCCAGACCTCCTCCAGACCCTGCACTTTCTGCTTCCCAGCTACACCCCCAGCTTCTTCTCTGAAGGGGGGTGGACTTTGATGTAAGGGAGGGTGGGGTACTGTTGACTTCTGATGGTGGGGGGGCTACAGATAAAACTAGCCCTCTGAGAACAATGCTGATGTGGCCTGGGATAAAATTGAGTTTGACACCCCTGGTCTATGCAAACGCCAAGCAATCCTGGGATTGTCTGGAACCCCATTCCTCCCTCCATCATACAGAAGGTGATTGACAGCTTCACTGTGAATGTTTCCCTATGAGACTGTGTAAAGGGGCGGTACTTTCCCTCCACTACCCTCTGCTCTCTGTTCTATGCTGTGCAGTGTGTGACATCAGATCCCCACCCGCTGCCTCTCGAAGCTCAGAAATTAAATGTGTAAATTGTGGACTTTTAATGGCTGTAGGGATGATGTAAATGCAGATAAACAGGTACAACTTATTTAGGAGGATTTATTTCATCTCTGGGTATCACCTGAGGTTAGGTATATGTAAGGGTTTATAACCACATTAAATATACAGGTGATGTACATACTGTCTTTTCTGGGGAAAAAACAATGTGCTATTCTGTTTAGACCGTTTTCTAACAGATACCATTGCCAGGTAGTATACAGAGCCCTGACCATTTACTTTTCTCCACTGTATTCAAAGCATTACAGTTTGGTTAAGCATTTTATGCAATACAAATCCTGTATGATAATAATAATAGCAATAATAATAATAATAATATTACATGCTCTGTCTTCCAATTGCCAGTCCATGCTCTGTCCTCCATTCTATTTGTTATGCTGGCCATACACTGTTCATATTTCGTCCTGCTAAGGTCCCATGCACACTGAGTATATATCTGCAGATCGAGGGCACAGTTGCTGCTGGCAGCCTGTCAAAGAGACTGACAGTTACTGTAGCTGAGCAGGGATGGACAGTGCGCCTAGCAGGACTAACATTAGACCCCTTTCACACCAGGGCGTTTTGCAGGCGCTATAGCGTTAGAAATAGCGCCTGCAATCCTCCCTAAAAAAGCGGCACCATTGTTTGTAGTGTGAAAGCCCGAGGGCTTTCACATTACAGCGATGCACTGGCAGGACGTCAGGGAAAAGTCCTGCCAGCAGCTTCTTTGGAGCGGTGAAGGAGCGGTGTGTTTACCGCTCCTCCACCGCTGCTCCCCATTGAAATCAATGGGGCAGCGCTGTAATACCGGTTTTAACCCTTTCTCAGCCGCAAGCAGGGGATAAAAGCGCCCCGCTAGCGGCCGAAATGCGCCGCAAATCCGGCGCTAAAACGCCCACGTTATGGGCGGTGTGGTGTGAAAGGGGTCTAAGAATCCAGGGAAGATTGTACAGAATATAGCCACGGCCAAAAGTTTTGAGAATGACACAAATATTCATTTTCACAAAGTCTGCTGCTTCAGTGTTTTTAGATCCTTTTGTCAGATGTTACTATGGTATACTGAAGTGAATTACAAGAATTTCCAGAATCATTCTATGCATGAAGATAAAACGCCTTCTGTGTGCAACAGCCCCCCCCCCCCCCCCCCAGCCCTCTCTAAAACTTACCATCTCAATCCATCGATGTGCACGAGAGCAGCCGCACTCAGTCTCATCTTCTTCATTGGCTGAGACAGCAGCAGGAGCCATTGGGGTAAGAAACAAGGAGATTTTTAGTAAAAAGCAGCACACATTGGTGCATATTTACCCCCTGATCACCCCTGATGTTAACCCCTTCCCAGCCAGTGTCATTAGTACAGTGACAGTGTACAGCAGGGATATGCAATTAGCGGACCTCCAGCTGTTGCAAAACTAAGAGTCCCATAATGCCTCTGCCTCTGGGTATCACGCTCGTGGCTGTCTTGTTATGCCTCATGGGACTTGTTGTAGTTCTGCAACAGCTGGAGGTCTGCTAATTTCATATCCCTGGTGTACAGTATTATCACTGATCACTATAATAGTGTCATTGGTGATGTCAGTGGTAATTAGTCAGTTCCCACTCAGTGTCAGATTGCCCCCTGCACTATTGCAGTCCAATTATAAAATTCCAGTATATATCTTATAGTTGTAGACACTATAACTTTCACGCAAACCAATCAATATACATTTATTGGAATAATTTTTTTACCAAAGACATATAGCAGAATACATTTTGGCCTAAATTCATGAAGAAATTTTATTTTTTTTATCTTTTTTTTTTATTATTATTTTATAACAGAAAATAGAACATATTGGTATTTTTTTTTAAATGTTCAGGCTTTTTTCATTTATATAATGTAGCAGCCATAACCCTTTGTATGGCGGCCTTAACTTTATGGGCTTACCGGTTACCTCCGCTTGGCTTGTTCTTCCACATCTAGGAGTTCCCAGGGTTGATACCCAACAAATTGGACTCTGACACCAATAAAGTCCTTTTGAAAGATTTTATTTTGCAGGGGTAACATCCAACAACACAGTCTCATATAGGAACATAGGGCAAGGGTGAAGAACTCAGGCACCTTGAACTGCAGAGATAACAAAGTCTCTAGTACCACCCAGAGAGTAGCCACCCGCAGCTGGGCGCTTCAAGGCTGAACAAATCTCTAGCTAAAGATTATGGCAGTCAGCACTTTAATTCAGAACTTGTAAAATCTCTGACCTTGAACAAGTTGTAACTAAAAGTGAACAGGAACCTTTTTCCTCAGTACCTGGAATGGTCTCCTTGATAGTACTGGAAAAAGCGTGGATTCGTCAATGTCCTTCCCAACTCAGTAACCAGGCACCTCTCAAGATGCCAGCTTGTTGGCCCTCCTCCGAAGAGTCCTCCCCCGGTCACTTTCATGAACTGTGGTGCCCCTCCAAGGCGAGAGCACACCCGGGCACCTTGAATCCTCCCTTAGTTACTGCGCCTCGGACCGGCCGGTTCTGAGACTCGGGAACAGACGGATCCCTACCCCAGACCAGGCGGGTCTATTGGGGGTAACCAACAGGAGCATGTTGCGGGATGTCGAACACCCCGTGACCGGGACCCCTCGCAGGACTACCCCGATCCAGGAAAACAAGAAATGAGAAATGACCTCTCGGTCCTCACGAACTCCTACTGAACACGTGACTTCAACATCTTAACCACTTGCCTACTGGGCACTTAAACACCCTTCCTGCCCAGACCAATTTTCAGCTTTCGGTGCTCTCACAATTTGAATGACAATTACTCAGTCATGCAACACTGTACCTAAATTAAATTTTTGTCCTTTTTTTTCCCACAAATAGAACTTTCTTTTGGTGGTATTTGATCACCTCTGTGTTTTTTATTTTTTGCGCTATAAATGAAAAAATACCGAAATTTTGAAAAAAAAACACATTTTTCTTTGTTTCTGTGATAAAAAAATTCAAATTATTAATTTTTCTTCATAAATTGTGGCCACAATTTATACTGCTGCATATCTTTGGTAAAAATAACCTAAATGAGTGGATATTATTTGGTCTTTGTGAAAGTTAGAGAGTCCACAAGCTGTGGTGTGAATCGCACAAAATTGATTACATCTGATGTACTGGTGGTATATCTCATTTCTTGTGACCCGAACAAGCCAGGAAAGTAAAAATATCCCCCAAATTACCCCTTTTTTGAAAGTAGACATTCCAAGGTATTTAGTAAGAGGCATGGTGAAATTTTTGATGATGTAATTTTTTCCCACAACTCTTTGCAAAATGAAGATTTTTTCTATTTTATTTTAATTTTTTCAACAAAATTGTCATTGTAATAGGTTATTTCTCTCACTTGGCATGTGTATACCACAAATAATGCCCCAAAATAAATGCTGCTACTCCTCCTGAGTATTATGATACCACATGTGTGGGACTTTTCCACAGCCTGACCACATAGAGCAGCCCAACATGCAGGGAGCACCGCCACGTGTTCTAGGAGCATATATTACACATCTAACTTGTTGACTACCTATTACACTTTTGAAGGCCCTGGAGCACCAGGACTATGACACGTGACACCGACGTGGCACTGATGACAGATGGCACTGATACGTGGCACTGATACATGGCACTGATGACAAATGCCACTAATACGTGGCACTGATGACACGTGACACTGACAGATGGCACTAATATGTGGCACTGATGACAGATGGCACTTATATGTGGCACTGACACGTGGCACTAATACGTGGCACAGATGACAGATGGCACTAATACCTGACACTAATGACACGTGACAGATGACAGATGCCACTGATACCTGGCATTGATGACACGTGACACTGATAACAGATGACACGTGACACTGATAACAGATGGCACGTGACACTGACAGGTGGCACTGATGACAGATGGCACTGATATGTGGCACTGATGACAGATGGCACTAATATGTGGCACTGATGACATGTGACACTGATATGGCACTGATGACAGATGGCACTATGTGGCACTGATGACATGTGGCACTGATGACAGATGGCACTATGTGGCACTGATGGCACTGTGGCACTGATGACATGTGGCACTGATGACAGATGGCACTTATACGTGGCACTGGGGACAGATGGCACTGGGGACAGGTGGCACTGGGGACAGGTGGCACTGATGACAGGTGGCACTGATGACAGATGGCACTGATGACAGGTGGCAGTGGGGGCAGATGGCACTGACAGGTGGCAGTGGGGGCAGATGACAGTGGGGCAGTGGGGACAGGTGGCAGTGGGGACAGATGGGCACTTTATTTTCCTTTTTTTATTTATTTATTTACTTTTTTACACTAACCGCTGTGAGATCTCACAGCGGTTCATCTCTCCCTCCTCACACGCTGTCTGTGTGAGGAGGGAGAGCGGCGATGAGAGATGATCTCATATGTTTACATATAAGATCATCTCTCATTGGGTACGCCAATCGCGCTGTAAACGGCCGCTGTGATTGGCCGTTTACAGCAATCTGTGACTGGCTGTGTTCGGGGGACACGCCCAGCACAGAACCTCCCCGATGCGCGCCCGCGTTGGCGTGCAGAGGGGAAGTAAACAAGAGGACGTCCAGGGACGGCCTCCCGGCAGTTAGCGTCCACTCTGTAGCCACCTTTCGGCTATAAGGCAGGCGCAAAGTGGTTAAGTACCCCTTCCCAGACTTCTCAGCAGGGCCCGGCACACCCACTGATTGGTTCCGAGAAGGCTGATACCCAAAACGTCCAACCAGGCCTGGTTCTGGCTTGTCATGTGTACCTCACAGTACCTCACTGCGGGTGTCAATGTAAAGTTAAAGACCCCCCCAGATTGGTCAGCAGGTCGCAGTGCGAACTGTGGAATGGTGCTGGAATCGAATCACATAAGTGTGAACACCCATGTGATCCGATTCCAGTGCGGACCAAAAAAGGGTCCTGCACCATTTTGGTGCGAATGTGAATGTGAAATCGCATCGCACAGACATCGCATGTGATCCAAACAGCAATGTGGTGCGAATCACTTGTGATGTCTGGCATCGCACTAGTATGAACCGGGCCTGAAAGTGGATGTAAACCCTCCTCTCCTATACCCAGTGAAGTTAACAGCCTCAGCTTATACACAGAGATGAAGCAAATCCTCTTACATATGTCTTCTCTTCTCTACACACCTTCAAAATGGCAGATCATGTTAAAAATCTTTCTTCATCTGTCAGCAGCACAGAGGAGGGGGCGGAGAGGCTGCAGTTACAGTGTGTGAGAGCTGATTGGAGGAAAGGGACACACCCCCTTCACGCAGCAGAATTGTGTTCTAAACAGACAAGACTAAATAGACAAGCTCTGTGCTGAGGTCCAAGTTGTGTTGAGAAAACTTCTCAGAAGTACTGATAACAGAGGCACAAAGCACCAGAGAGATACAACACCTAGGCTGGCCATACACATGCAAATTTATTTCTTGCATCCACGGGTTGCAGGAATGCAATTTGCATGATTCCCCCATAGACACAGACAGTGCAGAATAGGGAATCCCTCCTTGTTTGCTCCTGGAGGGGGAGGCCATCCCCACCGGGAGAAGACAGCGATTATCATAAGAGAGTCCATCAGGCTGGTTGTACCCAAGTTGATCGATCGATTAACTTGGTACATTCAGCCTGCCCATTAATGGTTCGAATCTCAGCTAGTTCCTGCTGAAACAGCCAAGATTTGAACCATGTATGGCCAGCTTTAGAGCTTTAAAGAGAGATAAGTAAACACTACAGATATATGTGCTTTGCTCAGATTCCGTGACTGAGGTTTACAAACACTTTAATGGCAGGATCATTGTTTTCTATATTAATGAAAGCTGCAAATTAAAAATGAATTCTGAAATTCCATTAACATGTTAAAGTTAGTATGAGATTTTAGTGATTGGGTATTAATATGCTATAAGTCTTTTTAATGAATATGTAATCAGTTTAAAAAGGAGTCTTTCATACCTGCCTACTATTTTAATACACATACTACGCATATTTTATGTTTTAAAAAAAAAAGCCATTTGCACCTTGATTGTATAATTATCTATATAATCAATATGCAAAGTGGAATGGTTTAAACATTTGCAATTCTAAGCTGCGTCTTGGCATCTGAAGTAGCACTTTGTTCAAGTGGTGTGTATTGCTGCCTTGGGGTCCTGGGTTCAAATTAATTAAGGAACATTATCTCCATGGTATTTATATGCTCCTGTTTTTTGCACATGTTTACAGGTTATCTAGATTCCCCATACAATCCATTATTATTATTATTATTATTATACAGGATTTATATAGCGCCAACAGTTTACACAGCGCTTTACAACTTGAGGGCAGAGAGTACAAATACAATACGCTTTAATACAGTGGAAATCAGAGGGCCATACTTGTTAGCCCTTGTACACACGGTCGGACATTCCGACAACAAAATCCGTCGGATTTTGTCTGACAGATTTTGTCCGAAACCGGTGTTGCATACACACGGTTGGACAAAGTTGTCGGAAAATCCGATCGTTCTGAACGTGATGACGTTATTTCGTTACGACGGGACTACATTCAGGCTATTAGCCAATAGCTTTGGTCTAGAAATTTGATCTGAGCATGCGTGGCACTTTGTCCGATCGGAATTCTCTACACACAATCGGACAAAGTCCGATCGGATCATGTTGTCGGAAAGTTTTATAGCCCAGCTCTAAAACTTTGTCCGTCGGAAATTCCGATGGAAACAGTTCGATGGAGCCCACACACAGTCGGATTATCCGACAACATGGTCCGATCGGACATTTTCCGTCGGAATGTCCGACCGTGTGTAGAAGGGCTTAGAGCTTACAATCTAAGATTGTCAAATTTCAGTTTTGGGTGTGCATTGGTGGCTTGAATCTTGCTGAAAGCTGAACTCCAAGCATGAAAACATTAATTGAAATATGTTGCTCAATACACAAATAATATAAATCCGCTTTGTGCTCACCAAATGCCTTTGCAATCCAAAATATTACCTTGTAGTACTGACATCATCAATGTGCTGTAGATAGCATGTGCAAAGAGCTGTGGGAGGGCCCAGCAGTTCTCACCCACTATAAGCTCCTTGCAGAAAACTGCAGGAGGGGCGCAGACAAGACCAGTCACCCCGACTGGTGTTTACTACAGGAAGCTCCTGCACAGAGGTAAAGACATGTACGGAGCTGAAATAAAATGTAAACGCAGGGCATACATGACGGGGTGGAAGTAGCTAACAGGCCATAACAGGTTAAGTTAGTTTCTGGTTAGAGAAGCAAAACCGACTCTTACTGTGTTGGAGATTTGGCTATAATCAAACTCACCTGCGCTAACATGCGCCCTTTCAGTCTAATGGTATAATGCATGATATTTAACCCGTCTCCCGCATTTCCCTAGTAAACAGACATTACCATGCTTACGTCCTCATCTCAGCATGACTTTTGGATTTATTCACACAGACAAAGGAAGTCTCGCACAGGAAACCCTGGCCCCAACAGCCAATCACTTCCTTCACAGGATATAACCAAACAAGGCTATCACCAAACAAGGATATGAGTTTATACAACAACCAATGACTACCGTTCCTGCTGATGGGAGACTATCTGCAGGTGTACGCCATGACACCCCAAATATGTTGATCAGGCATACAGGGGTGATACAAGAGCACATCCGCTAAACTGATAATGTCTTTGCAGAGCGAACACATCCCCCCAGACGAACGTCTGTGCATCGCACAGGGGCCCTTTCGCCGGCAGACATATTCAAGTGGTACTCTGCAAACACCTCTCTCCAACCTCAGAAAGTTTTCCACCACCTAACGGATCTCAACTAGCGTCAGTCTGCCCGAGTCAGCTCTTTAGAGCAGATTGCGGGAGAACTAACACTGGGAGACACTATGGCAATACATATTAAAATACATCTTCATAAAATTTCCACAACATTACCTGATTGGATGAACTATGGAGTGATAGGAGGACCTGGATAGATAGTAGTTCAGGGGAGGAGCGAAGGGGGGCATCACTTGTAAGTTGCAAATCGTTGGAGGAACGTCGTCTGTCTGGCTTGCTTCTGCGTTTAGCGCCTAGGAAAAAAAAAGACAATGAGTGAGCTAGAACAGCACTTACACCAGCTGCAAGCTGCTGCTGCCTTACATGGCCCTGACTGGGTCCAGTCCCAGATGGCAGCATCTCTTCAAGGGGCGAGGCAGGCCCCCCTCAACTGAGGCCTGCCTCCACATGTGCTCTTAGGTTTAGGCCTCCGGAGCACCTCAGCCCAGATAACACCCCTCGGTCTCAGCGCCAGCTTGGAAGCCCCAGTTGGGATTCTTCAGGCCCCCCTGCAAGGCAACAACCAGCTCCTGCATGTGGGGTACCTGGTAGGAATCCCCATCCACAGCCTGTGGGGAGGCAGCACTCACCTTGCAGCTACACCAGGCCCCTCCCCTGGCTTCCGGTCCCAGGTTTGTGTGGCTGGCACTGCTGGCGATGGTCCGGTCGGAGTGCCAGCCCGGTGAGGGAGAGTTGTACCAGCAGGCGCCAACCTGTCCCCAGGCGTGGCTGGCAGCCCTCATCGTGCGGGAGACAGCTCGCTACATGGAGGAGGCTCTGCGGCCTGTGGAGCACATCAGTTGGAGGGACACACCTCCAGGTCAGCTGGGAAGCAGCGGAGGTCCTACAGACAGGCAGATGTCCACTCAGAAGGAGAGGCCAGCAGCTCTGAAGGAGCTGGTTGAAGAATCCCTGGAAGTGGCGGGGGGTGTCGGGATCAGTGGCTAGAGGGGCTTCCCGCCCCATGCAGCCTGGTAACTCATCTTCTAACTTTGCTCTTTCTTCTTCTGTTCCTTTTGTGTCATGTGTTCCTATGGTTATGCCGGGGGTGAGGTAGCTCAGAGTTCCAGTCCCCATGTGGGGGTGCCTGGTGCTGGGAGGGGAGATGGGGGTCTTTGGGATTGTCTGCGGGATTTATTACACCGCTTGGACACTTGTGTGTTGCAGGACTCTACCCCCAGTGCTGCCATGGGCCCCCCTCAGGGAGCCGATTGCTGGTACCAGTTCTGCCCCTCCAAAAGAGCAGACAGTAGTTGTCGCAGGCACACAAACTGAAAAGGACACCGCTGGAGCAGTCGCCTCTGTGACAACAAAGGATAAGGACCCAGAGAAGATACGATTAGGGGATGCGATGAAGTGCGAGGTATATATCTGCTTCGAGGGACTTCTCTGGGCGCACCTTAAAACGGAGGTTCGCAAAAAAATCTGGAAAGATGAATTTGTGGCTTCACTATGATGAATAATTTCATTAGCGGAAGGCCATTCTTCCCTCCATCCGCTGGGACCACAAGCATATCATTCTGTGGATTAAGTTGATGACTTCGTCCAGGACTGCGGGGCAGTTTTTTCTCCTCTCGGTCGTCGGCCCCTAGAAGGAAGGGGTTTTGCTGGCAATTCAACTGGGAGACATGTTAGTTTGGAAGCTCGTGCCGCTTCAAAGATGAATGTTCCGGTTGCAGTGGTACCCACCCCCTACTTCGTTGTTTTCAAACAGGGAAAAGGTTGCGCCGGCGACACTGCAGGTAAGAGGGATGATGCCAGCGAGGCTGGAAAAGATGCTCCCTTTTCTAAATAGATACCCAGATCGAGCGCCAGCTTGTCTCCCGGAAGAGGGGTTTAGGGAGGGTTTTTGCATTCCAAGTACCGTGCTGGAGGTGCATCCTGTTTCCAAGAATTTATGCTTGGCAGGCAGTTGGGTGTTGCCAGAGGGGAGGGCATATTTAGATGGATCGGGATGCCAGATATGCTGTGGCATAGGGTCATTCCTGCGGTACACCGCTTTTCACAGCTTGGCAGGCGGCCGGACATTTTGGTCTTACATGTGGGGGGAAATGATTTGGAACTCCATCCCATGAGGCAAGTTATCAAGGATATTCAGTGGGATTTCCTGCAACTGCAGTCTTTTTTTCCTGACATGATCATTGTGTGGTGAGACATTGTGGCCCGCATGTCATGGAGAGGGGCCAGGTCGGTTGTGAAATTAAACAAGGCCCAGATAAATGTGAATAAGGAGGAGGGCAGGTTTATTGCTAGGAATAGTGGCGTGGTGGTTCGGCATGCGGAGTTGGAGATTGACACATGGCTGTTCCTCAAAGGGGGTGGAGTACATCTCAATGCGCTGGGGACCGACCTATGTCCCTTGGGCTTGCAGGAAGGTATCCACAGGGCTGTTTGGACATGTGGCAGGCACAAGTGTAAGGTGTCACACCCGTGCCGCTGTGGCGGTTGGGGTCCTTGGAGAGGGTATACAAAATGAAGTATATTGATGAAAGGGTAGGACCCATCTCAGGTATGGAATCCTCCCGGTTGGTCTGGTTCAGTCTAGACTACCAGGCAGTTAAGGTGGTAGAGGTCTGTGGTCAGTTAGGGTAGTCCTCGAGGTGATGTTTAGTTGGTGGGGACAGAGCCTAACTTAGTGGTACCACAGACTCCAAAGTTGGGTGAGATGGTGTTGTCAAAGATCTGCAACCAGTTATTCATCTTTGAGCTGGGGTTTTTACAAATGTTTATGTTTAAATATGTTTTTTGGTTTAATAAAACGCCAAACTGGCCATTTAAATCCAATACAGTTTTAGAGTTTTTATTAAGTTAAGGTGGGGTGGTAGGGTACAATTTTGAATTATGGTAGTAGGTTATCTGAACTACCCTAGTTAAGACATGTATGGAGCTGAAATAAAATGTAAGCGCAGGACGGGGTGGAAGTAGCTAACAGGCCATAACAGGTTAAGCTGGTTTCTGGTTAGAGAAGCAAAACCAGCTCTTACCTGGTTAGATGAGCTACTGGGTGATGGGAGGAGCTAGATAGATAGTAATGTAGGGAAGGAGCAAAGGGGGGCGTCACTTGGAAGTTGGAAATCGTTGGAGGAACATCCCTCCCTCCCACCCTGTTTAAAGAGGTCTGTTGTCCTTATGGCAGAAGATGGTCGCTAGTGGTTGGGGTCCTTGACGAGGGTTAGGGATGGGCAAACGGTTTGGCCCGAGCATAAATTCAGGCTGAACTTTCACTGTTTAAGACATTCGGTGAACAGCCGAACAAACACCAAATAGTTCTGTGTTCGTCACTGCCAGTTTAACGCCATATAGTTTTGTGTGTGCGTTACTGCCAGTTTAATGCCATATAGTTCTCTGTACATTACTGCCAGTTTAACGCCATATAGTTTTGCACGTTATTGCCAGTTTAACGCTATATAGTTCTGTGTGCGTCACTGCCAGTTTAACGCCATATAGTTCTGTGTGCGTTACTGCCAGTTTAACGCCATATAGTTTTGTGCGTTACTGCCAGTTTAACACCATTTACTTCTGTGTGCGTTAATGCCAGTTTAACGCCATATAGTTCTGTGTGTGTTACTGTCAGTTTAACGGCATATAGTTATGTGTGCGTTACTGCCAGTTTAACGACATATGGTTCTGTGTGCAATACTGCCAGTTTAACGCCATATAGTTTTGTGCGTTACTTCCAGTTTAACACCATTTACCTTCTGTGTGCGTTAGTGCCAGTTTAAAACCATATAGTTCCGTCTATGTTACTGCCAGTTTAACGTCATATAGTTTTGTGCGTTACTGACAGTTTATTGGTTGTAACGTGCCCTTTACCTGGATGCGCCTACATCTTTCACCTTTTTTGCTAATTTTGGTACTTACACCAGATGACATTTTAAATTTGCATGAATATTTTTTTTTATTACCCTGGTTCAGATTTAAAGGATAGTTTTACATTTGCAGCTAAATTGAGATAATACCTGCTATAAATGTATTACATGTCCCCATTCACATAGCATAACCTTAAAAAGTATTTACAAATTGCTGGTTATATTTTAGATGTTCTTTCCTGGGACATCCAACAAGGAAAAATTCTACATAGTTCTCTTTGTTATGAACGGGTTGGGAAGCTGTCTTTTCCAGAAATAACCATGACTGCATAATTGGAAATACACTTTAACCCCTTTTGTACCAATGCACGTTTTTCAGCAGCAGATCATTGGCCCTTTATTTACCCACTGTTTAATTTATGAACAGCACTAGATAAATAGCTGTTGGGAGGCTGATCCACCCAGTGATTGCTGTGTACTCAGCGCTCTTTAGACAGCTCAGCACAACTGGATACTATACCAAGCCGATCTGACGCACTGGGTATAATGTGATTGATGTGATTGATCATCACAGTGATCACATGGTACTATTTATAGCTCTGATCCCTCCCCTTCCTCTTACAACAGGAGAAAGACTATGATCAGTACCTATGAATGGACACAGAATGAATGGATCAGTGGCTGCAGCTCTTGATCCATCAATTCTGTTGCAGTGATACAGGTTCTTTTACTAACCTCCACCCCCCCCCCCTTCCGCCCCCCTCCACTCCTGCATAGTATTTCCAATAGCATCCCTAATAACCAGTAAATTAACCCCTCACCTCCTTTATCCTGCCCATCTGAGCTTTAACCTCTTCCCATCCAACTTACCACTGTATGTAACCAGTACATTAACCCCTTCACTTCCTCCTCCATCTGTGTATAACCTGTGCATTTCATGTAACTAGTGCACCATCCTCAAGCTGAACATTTAACCCTCTCAGTGTCAGCATGTTTCATCATTTCCCACAAATTGTCGCCAAAAATTAGCTTGTCTTAGGGTGTCTGCTTTCCAAAAGTGGTAAATTTGGAGGGGGGGGGGGGGGGTTGTACTATTCTCGCATTTCTATTTTAACATAAATTAGGGGAAACAGTTTGTTTGTTTGTTTTTTAAAGATTTTTGGCCTTTTTATTCCTTTTTATGGTAAAAAAAAAAAAAAAACACAGCGGTTAAATAATGTCACCAAACAAAAGCTCTATCTGTTTTTTAAGGATGACATAAACTTTATTTGGGTATAGTGTTGCATGATGAAATAATTGTCAGTCAAACTATCACTGTGCTAAGAAACTAAACAAATGGCCTGGTACTGACTGTTGGATAGCAGGCTTTAAAATGTTCCGTGGACAATGGTCTCTTGTCGGATTTTCCGAGTGTGTGTACACAAGTCCGTTGGACAAAAGTCCAAAGTACAAACACGAATGCTCGGCAGCAAGGACGAGCCAGAAGCGGTCGGTCTTGTAAACTAGCATTCATAATGGAGAATTAACATTCGTGACATGACAAATTATGAAATCTCGAAATGCAGTGCACATTCTCTTCTTTTTTAATGGGATCATAATGAAGCTGCTTTGCTGGTGATAGTGATGGAGTTATTGCAAACTAATTTTCAAAGGCTTTTTTTTCTAGTGATATCAAGAATAATATTATTATGCTTGTTATTTATAAAAAAAAAATTTGGTGCAAGTTACCACAACACCATTATCCTGTATTTTTTAAGATCAAAGATACAACTATGTTGGTGTCCCTTATTAATTTTACATTGTATTTTTTAAAATGCCTACTCCCAAACTGGTATTTGAAGTAAAACACATAGCCAAGTATTATTCTACACAAATTTTTAATTGTGCATTAAAAAAAGAAAACAAATAAAATTAGATGTGATATCTGCCAATAGAACTTAAAAGTGCGTTCTATGCATCCACAAATATAGAAAATATACCAAATCAAATCATTATTCAACCAAAAAATTAAAAAAAAGCCTCATACATGTGTCCTGCTTCTTAATATAGGGGGTCAACAATGCCAAAAGTTGGTGAAAGCAGGGGTCCGTCATCCGGAGATAATTCCGAAAATCATCTGGATTATTCTAATGGAGCTCCCGCAGCAAAGGCATATGACATAATTGGTCATGATTAATAAAGCAACCAATTATTGGTCAAAGATATCCTCTTCCTCCTGTTCTTGTACTGGACTTGGGTCAAAGCAATAAGTCCAAGGCCAATAGTAAATAACACGTTGATGAACGGCCGTTCAGAAACGAACTGAAAAGTGCAAAATGAAAAGCACGAATCAACACTTACCAAACTTCTACTAACACGAAATTAGCAGGAGGAGCACAAAGGGTGGTGCCTGACAATTGAACTTCCTCTTTTTCGGCTCTCCGTTCATCTAGTGCGTCACTACGTTCGTGTTTGTTGGCCGACAATTGTGTACCGTTTGTATGCAAGACAAAATCCAGGCACACGTTTTCAGACAAAAGTACAAGGTTTTGTCTGTGGAAATTCCGATCATGTCAAACTGCAATATAATATATATTTAGGTTTTGGATTAATAGTGCTGTAAATTAAACCTTTTATGACAGAAATA
Source organism: Lithobates pipiens (assembly GCF_037356315.1). Classification (NCBI taxonomy): domain Eukaryota; kingdom Metazoa; phylum Chordata; class Amphibia; order Anura; family Ranidae; genus Lithobates; species Lithobates pipiens. The sequence goes on from NW_027507785.1 coordinate 289,320,527, forward strand.
TGATATTATTTGCTGAGTTTTTGGGAATTGCTAAATGCCTGGCTCCCATACTAACCTTCTTTCTTCCTTCAGTGCTTGGCAAATAACCTCGACCTTTCTGCAACTTTTCCATACTCCTATTTGCTACAGGTCAATGACTCAGACTGAACCAGAGACTCAATATGACAGCCAGGAAACTAGCTAGGGGCCAGCATTGGCAACCCCGTTATTCTCTGTGCTCAAGTTTTCCTTAAGATTATTTGCTTGTAATATTTCAGTTTTCCTGAACCCCTTCGATTATGTTTTACGCTTCATATAGAAACAACGTTTTTTTGTTTCAGCTCCATTGACATTCTGCGTATCTTGGAGAGGTCAACCTGCAATGCAATTTCAAGCCCTCTGTACTGGCTCTCCAGAGATGGACTTATCATGGAGTAAATTCTTAGGCTGTCTGTTAACTTTGTCTTATAAATGAGGCATCGTGGCACTAAATAGCATGAAATAAAATTGTTGTAGTCTTTTAAATGTTCTGTATAATCCCAAAAGGCCAGTAATTTTCCAGGATGAGCAGGGCCAAGGCTCGGATTTCTCGGGGTAAAAGTTCTTCCAGAGAAAAGACCGTCTTAGTTCAGGAGGTAACGTGGAAATTTTTGTCAGACGCAGAGATTTAAAGCACCTTCCTTAAATCCCATCCCTCTGGGAACGCAAATGCACATGATAAAGTCGATTTTCAATGCAAAGAACTGCCAAGAAGGCAACTGTTCTATTTAGAGAAAATATCTTGGAAATGAATCCACCATAGCTTTTTAATGTACAAAAATACAAATAAATGTAATCATTTCTAAATAACGTTTCTTTTCCTTTCTACTTTGCTTTTTCGAGGCGATATGAAAAAAACAACATGAAATATTTTACATGACATTGAACCAGAGAGGCTTTCATTAAATTACAAAGAATGTAAACACATTTAAGATCATGATAGTTTTCATGGAAATTTTCTACGCATTGTAAAGGAAGACTAAATCCAAAGCTTCAAATGAAATTCATGCATCACAGCAGTATAGAACCTAGAGTTCCCAGTGAGCTTTGAGGCCTGGGAGAAAGTGGAGTGTAGAGGAATTCAGTTAGCTTCTTGGGTAGGCTTGGGGCACTTGAAGCCGAACCGGGGGAAAGGATGCAGACATTCAGGTTGAAAGTGCTGAGTCCACGGACACTTGCCTTCCAGTGCAGCCTAAGCAGCTATACAAAGTGGGGACGCTGGTCTGCTGCATCTCCAGCCATACAGAGTGGGTTCACCCATCTCCTCCTGCATCTCCAGCCATACAGAGCAAGTTCGCTGAAATTCAAGCCATTGGACCCTGGTCAAAATTTTCTTGGGTGCATCCGAATCCACTTATCATCTATTTGCATGCAGTGTGGGCTCAAGGGGAAGCTGCGTTGGGCCCCACAACAATGACTGGGCCCGGGGCAGCTGGCCCTTTTGCCCTGTGTTAAAGATGTCCCTGCCATAAGGGACCCCTCTTCCGTCAGTATCCACAGCTGAAGCACAGGATTAGTGAGAGGGTTGTCAACCCACTAAACACACTACACACAGATAATGAGACTTAAAGCGGAAGTAAACCCATCTATTTTATTGTTTCAAAAAACAAATAACATTCCTGGTATGCCAGAAATGCTGTCTGTCACATTGGTTTTGCCCTCAACCAAACCGTCAAACCATCCAATGGCTGGTGTCATAATGGATCACATGTGCAGCATCATGGCAGTTGCAGTTCCCGCCAAGCGTAAGCAGATGTGCGTACTCGGCTTTCGGGGGTTATACCGGGATGATGCCTGCAGCTGCAGGCATCATCCCGGTACCGTTGCTTAGAGCAGGCGATCGGCTATCCAGGGATAACAAGCCGCTAAAAGCCGCTCGGCTCTTAACCCGGAGGAGTGGGAGGGGACGTCCCCCCTCCCGCCTCCTTCTGCCGATCGACAATCCGCCGCTTCTGGTGGCTAGGGACAGACTGGAATGAAGCTGGAAATGGCTTTGTTCCAGCCTCCTGATTGTAAACACGGAATCAAAGTCACAACGTCACTTCCTGTTTACTCGGCTGCCAATGGCGCCGGTTTTAAAAAAATATACAGTATTCAGAATCACCGAAAACAGTGATCTGAATACTTTGAAGTGCAAAGGAGGGATTGGAGGTCTTTTAGACCCCCGATCCCTCCATAAAGAGTACCTGTCACCACCTATTACTGTCACAAGGGAAGTTTACATTCCTTGTGACAGCAATAAAAGTGATATATATTTTTTTTTAAACGCAACTTAATAATATAAAAATAAATAAAATAAATAATATATATATTTTTTAAAGAGCCCCTGTCCCCGCGTACTCACGCAGCAAAGAAAACGCATATGGAAGTCACACCTGCATATGTAAACAATGTTCAAATCACACATGTGAGGTATCACCGCAATCGTCAGAGTGAGAGCAATAATTCTAGCACTAGACCTCCTCTGTAACTCTAACCTGGTAACTGTAAAAAAAAATTAAAGCGTCGCCTATGGAGATTTTTAAGTGCCGTAGTTTGTCGTCATTCCACGAGTGCGTGCAATTATAAAGCGTGACATATTTGGTATCTAGTAACATCATCTTTCACATTATATAAAAAAAATTGGGCTAACTTTTACTTTTGTTTTTTTTAAATCCATGAAAGTGTCCCTTTTCCCAAAAAGTTGAGTTTAAAACACCACTACACAAATACCGTGTGACATAAAATATTGCAGCAATCGCCATTTTATTCTCTAGATTCTCTGCTAAAAAAATATATATATATAATGTTTGGGGGCTCTAGGTAATTTTCTAGTAAAAAATATGGATTTTAACTTGTAAACACTAAATGTCAGAAATGGGCTTAGTCATGAAAGGGTTAAACAGAGGCCAAGATGGCTCTCCCTGTCAGCGTGAACCAAGGAAAGCCGTTTACCGGCACTTCCTGGTTCACGTGAGGATCAGCTGTGATTGGTCACAGCTGATCACCTGGTAAGAAGCCTCTGTCGGAAGGCTTCATTCCATGATTGGAGTTGCGGTGTGTCAGACTGACACACAGAACCTTCCAATCACTGCGCTGCGCGCCCCAACCCACCCCCCCCCCCCCCCCCCCCCGTGGCCATGCGCTGGCTGTGTTACCCTGGGAACCTCATATGATTTCCGGTAAGGATATCACAACCACTTTGCGGTCGTCATTTTGCTATATGGCGGGCGGCGAGTGGTTAAGGCAGCATAGCCTCCGGACTATTTATCTCAAAAGTAGTCGATTTACTACAAAACATTTATTATTTACCAAATGTATTAAACATTTATGTTTTGCAATATACATCACTTACACTGCACCAGAGGAAGATAGTTCTGTAAATGAAATATTATGAAACTTAATTTTCTAGCATGCTTTTCATTCAAACCATCCTCTCAGGTACAATTTATTTTTATTCCTGAGGTCAGGGCAGAACATTTCCACTGATACATTTTATACTTCTAACCTACTGGCCGGTGCAGCATTTCCCTCATTGTTGTTTTGTACATTGCTAAAATACCGGCTGCCTACTGGAAGGTGATAAATAATGAATATGTGTGAATTAACTTTTATGAAATTATATTTATTTTTTTTCCGGTATTTACTTCACATTTGATATTTTACTTTGATGAATTGACTCTCTTATTATCATATCGCATGTGGAATCCTTTAGTGAATTGACCCCTCTGTTACATTTTAACCTTTTCGCTGCTAGAGCTTATGTTGCGTTTTTTGAACACGTTTAAAAAATCACTTTAGGCCTGAAGATTACACAAAAACCCTAAACATGATATATTTTCTGAAAGCAGACACCCTAGAATAAAAAAATGATAGTACCGCAAAGGTCTAGGAAATACAAAATGTCAGTAAAATTTTTTAGGATAAATAAATGCAATAAATTACCCACTTTTTTGGTAAAACATAAAATGTGAGGTTGCATCAAGTAAATAGATACCCAACATGTCAAACTTTAACCACTTGCCGACCAGCCGACGTCATTATACTTTGGCAGGTCGGAACAATCCCAGGAATCGCCGTAGCTATGCGTCAGTTCGTGGGATTGGGATAGTAGGCACGCGCATACCGCTGCACTGCGGTGGTGGTGATGCTCGTGACCAGTCATGCGCACGGGAGCCGCCACTCGCGGCATATCGCCGTTGTCTTTTGGCAAATATCTCCTAAACCATGTAGGTTTATGAGATATTTCTTGGACCTACAGGTAAGCCTTAATCTAGGCTTACCTGTAGGTCAAAGTGATTTGTAAGGGTTTACAACCACTTTAAGCCAAAGGTTATTTAAAGAGTCAGTTTAATCATTTGATGAAGATTTTTCCTTTGTTTGTTCACTTTGCTGCATTCAAATTCAAAACGATATAACAATTTAGTTTCAGCCGATTTGAAAATTTATTGATTTGATTGTTTCAAATTGAATAAATCCGTATATTCGAAGAAAATTCGGAAATTCCGAATACAAATTCCGAATACAAATTGAACGAATCAACCAAATATTAAACAAGATAACTAGATTAATGATTCAAAACTAAACAAATTTTTTCATCTTGTACATGTCTCCTTCATGAGATCACAAGTTGGCAAAAGCTGATCCATAGATTCTGGTTTATTTGGTTCATTAAATTCAAATGAAACTGCCAAATTTGGAAGGGGCTGCACCTCCTTAATTAAAATACCATTGCAGCACTTCTATAGGGATCATCATACCGGTTATAAAACTTGTTTTTTTTTTGTTTTCTTTTTAGTGTATATAATTGATTTTGTCTTAAATGAAATTCCACCTTGTAAAATTTTAATCATTTTCCATACTGTAAAGTGATGAAAAGAAGAATCATCATAATGAGGTATAGAAAATCAGGAACTCATTCGGTTTCATTCTCTCCAAGGAAGACATAAGTCAGCCCGAGAGTAAAAACAGTCTGACGCCCCTGCTCCAGGAATATAAAATGTCTAACTCTGGCATCTTTCTCTGGTATAGATAACTACAATCAGGTTGACCCCTTCAAGAAATGCTTCAGATTTGGTGCACTGCCATGGCATTGAGGCTGACTTGGTTGCGTCCTGGGGGGGGGGACCCAATATCAAAGTGATTTCCCAACTGGTTGTAAAAATACTTGCACGATGAATAACAGTGCACCACTACTGTCTATGAGTCCAACCACAAAGTGTTGGGTTCTGGAGGGTTTGAAGACCAGAAGACTACTTACAGTCTGCTGTTCTTGCCATGGTATTTCCTTATCTGTGGTCATTAATAAACTTGATGTAAACCCAAACTTATTTGTTACATTTTGGTCTCAATATGTACACATTCAGGCAAAACTTTAGAATCAGCAAATTTACCTAAATGATTATTCTAGCTCAGGATTTCTCAACCAGGGTTCTGTGGAACCCTAGGGTTCCTCCAGAAGTTTCTAGGGGTTCTTTGAACAATGGTCAATTTCTGCCTCTCAGGTAAGTTCTCAATGACACCATTGATCTTTTTAGCTATCTGTAAGGGGGTACTTCTTCCCAATAACCATCACACCAATGTACCATGAGTTGTAGATTTTAAATTTTTAGCAGAGGTTCCCGAGACTGAAAAATTATTTTCAGGGTTCCTCTGTGTTGAAAAGGTTGAGAAAGGCTGTTCTATATGATCATTCTGCCCTTTATTTTTGCCTTACTGAACAAATCAAATACTTCTATTGTCCACTTTGTAAGTCTCTACTCTTAACACTTAGAGGTGACAGAGGGTAACGATAATGACACAAGCCCAGCAAGTCAATGTGACAATGGAGACTTCAACAAGAGCTTATCAATAGATTTAAATAAATTGCTGTTTTACTTACTTGGTCAGATCATGAGGATCAATGGTCAGAGTAGAGAAATCTGCTTGTTTACAAATGAATAATTCAGCATTAACAAGACAGAGAGAGGGGACTATGGTTGAGTCATCTGTCACTTCATTAGGGAAGGCTTTTCCAATGTCTGTACAGCATTCATATTCATACTGGTCTGTTTGCCAATGTAAACATATACATATTCACAAAATTATACAGCCTAGGGGTTGTTTTTTTTTATCTTGACCCTGATATGGGTTATCTTTTAATACCAGCTACATTCTAGCCATGTTTTTTTTTTATTATTATTTATTTGTACTATATTTATTTTTCTTTTATTTATTTTTTACATTTTTATTTATGCTGTGTTTATTTGTTACATTTTTATTTATGCTGCATTTATAAAAAAAATGTATTATTATTTATATTTATTCTTATCATTATTTAACTTATAGTGATCCACCCGAGAGGACCCATATGTTGCCAACATCCCAAATTGAACAATATTAAAAAGAAAGTACCCCCCCCAAGGAATACAGCACTAAGGGACTTTTAAGGCAACTGATCAACAATTGATGAAAAAAATTGTGTTATTATAAAAATGTTAGGTGCGTACGACACCAAAAAATAATTTACATATACAGCATAAATAAAATCAAATAACAGATGTGAATCTAAAAAGGCAGATCCTTCAATACTAATCCCAACATGGTTCTGGACCTCTGAAGAGTCCTTTCTTCAGGGGCATATCGTATGAAGTAGCACTGCTATATTGGTCTTCTGCAATGAGACAAAATCACACATAAAATTCATGTTCATGATAAACAGGAATGAGCATCGTTGAGATGCTCATTCCTGTAAAAGCACTTCCTGTAGAAGTAAAAGCATACATGCAAGTAGACAAAATAAAATAAGAAAATAGAGACTGCCAGATATGTAGTCAAGTGTGGAAACACATACGGCTGATACATGGGGGTCTTGGTAGGTGCATATCTAATGCCGTGTACACACGGTCGGACTTTTCAACAGCAAAGGTCAGAAAAAACAAATCCATCAGACAAGTCAACTGAGGGTGGGCGTCATCGGACCTTTGCTTTCGAAAAATCAGACGGACTTTAGATTTCGAACATGTTTCAAATCTTTCCGACGGACTCGAGTCCGGTCGAAAAATCCGCTCGTCTGTGTGCTAGTCCGATGGACGAAAACCAATGCTAGGGCAGCTATTGGCTACTGGCTATGAACTTCCTTATTCTAGTCCGGTCGTACGTCATCACGTTCTAATCCGTCGGACTTTGGTGGGATTGTGTGTGGCCAAGTCCATTTGGAAAGTCTGTCGGAAGTCCGGCCAAAGTCCGTCGGGAAGACCGTCGGACCTAGTCTACTGGAAAGTCCGGTCGTGTGTACGCAGTATAAGGGTGTGTCAGTCCTCAAAAAAAAAAAAGATAAAATATTTAAAAAATATTTTATTATTATTTTGTTTTTGTTTTTAATATTATTCTTTTTATTAATTCGCCTTAACCCTGACCAGGTGATTTATAAGCAAGTAAGCATAGTCCATTGTAAGTAGTAAGGTTATCTTTGGGCCCAATCACAGTTCAGCAATCCAAAGTATATTCATTTTTCATGTTTGTTTTATGTGCATGTTTCATTTTTTATTCCTCGAGAAAATTAGTTTTCTGCAAATGAAAGCAAAAATTACATAAGCAAGATTTAATAAAAATGTTCCCTTCAAAGGTGAGAAATTGAAAGTAATGGATCCGGGCCCTCCGTACACTTTAGGTGCAGATCAGGGTACAGAAGTGCAAACAGGCCCAAAATATGGGAAGTCAGGCAGACTGAATTGAGGACGTATCAGCCAAGAATGCGTTTTGAATAAACGTTCTGTTCACTAAATTATTATTTGCAGTTCCATTAATTATTTTTCTCAGGTTACAATAATCTAATGCCGCGTACACACGATCGGAATTCTCGTCGGAAAAAGCTCTGATGGTTTTCCCGACGGAATTCCGACGGAATTCGGCTCAAGCTGTCTTGCCTATACACGGTCACACCAAATTCCGATTAGAACGCGGTGACGTACAACACGTACGACGGAACTAGAAAAAGGAAGTTCAATAGTCAGTAGCCAATAGCTTCTGTCTCATAGTTGAATCTGAGAATGCGTGATTTTTGGCGTGTCGGAATTGCATACACACAATCAGAATTACCGATAGAAAGTTTTTCCGTCTGGAAAATTGTGAACATGCTATAAATTTTTGGCTGGCGGAAATTCGGATAGCTAAATTCCGATGGAGCATACACACAGTCACATTTTCCGATAAAAAGCTCTCATGGGTCTTTTTCTGGCCGAAATTCTGATCGTGTGTACGCGGCATTACACACAATACCAAAGACTAAATAGATAAAAGCTGCTATTTCTAACACTATATTAAAATGGTATTTAACTCAAAAAAGATAACAAATATTATATTGCAGCCTACCAGTTCTTAGATGTGGAGGCTGCATTCCTTTTTTAAAGCTTTCTTTCCTTTATTTTCACCTAGTGATCCTGTTTTTGAGCAGACCAAGCTGTCCTGCAGATGTAGCAGTTGGAGGGTTGAGACAAACCTCTAACCACTGACAGGGGTGTCTCTAATGATCAGCTTGTATTTAGTTCTGTAAAACCTTTCTCCCCAAAGGAACAAAATTGTTGTAACAGTTTATAAAGTTTGAGTTAGAGTTCAGCTTTAACCAGTTCCCTACCGCTGTATAGTAAAATGATGGCGGCAGGAACTGTTCCTCCCTCCGGGTGGGCGTCATATGACGTCCTTTGCTTCCCGGCATTGTGGAGAGAGCACACACGCTGCCGCATCACTGGGGACCCGATGTAAACACACAGCTCCACATCCTGTCAGGGGAGAGGAGAACTGATCGGATGCTCCTTGTACAGAGGAACACTGATCGGTCTCCTCCTCTCATCATTCCCCTCCCCCCACAGTTAGAATCACTCCCTAGGACACACATTTAACCCCTGCAGCGCCCCCTAGTGTTAACCCTTTCCCTGCCAGTCCCATTTATACAGTAATCAGTGCATTTTTTATAGCACCAATCGCTTTAAAAATGTCAATGGTCCCAAAATAGTGTCAAAAGTGTTTGATCTGTCCGCCGCAATGTCACAGTCACAATAAAAATCACAGATCGCCTCCGTTAGTAGTAAAAAAAAAAAAAAATTAATAATAAAAATGACAAATCTATCCCCTATTCTGTAGACGCAATAACCAATCAATATAAGCGTATTGAGATTTTTTTTTTTTTTTTTACCAAAAATATGTAGAAGACATATCGGCCTAAACTGTGAAAAAAATGTTTTTTTTTTTTTTTTTTAAATAATATTTATTATAGCAAAACGTAATAAATATTGTGTTTTTTTCAAAATTGTCGCTCTTTTTTTGTTCATAGCACAAAAAATAAAAAATCAGAGGCGATCAAATACCACCAAAAGAAAGCTCTATTTGTGGGGGAGAAAAACTAAAACGAAATTAAATTTGGGTACAACGTCGCATGATGGCACAATTGTCATTCAAAGTGTGACAGCGTTGAAAGTTGGAAATTGGCCTGGGCCTGAGCAGGAAGGGGATGAAAATGCCCTGTATTGAAGTGGTTAATACTAAATACTAAATCTGCTAGTACATTTAACACCCCCCTCCCCCTATATCAACAATGTTGCTGTCCAAAGGTGTTTCTGTCCTTTTTCGAGGGTAGAGGCGCTCTAATAAAGGAGGTGTGTTACTGGCCAGATCCCCAGGTGAAAACGCCTAAAAAATTAAAACCATTGTAGTCGTCACATCTAATGATTACAATAAATTACATTTTTTGGATTTTGGGTTTAAAGTGATTGTAAAGTCTCTTTTTTTTTTTCCTATAAAAATAACAAACATGTTATACTTACCTGCTTGGTTTTGCACAGAGCAGCCCAGATCCTCCTCTTCTCAGGTCCCTCTTCTTTGATCCTGGCCCCTCCCTCCTGTTGAGTGCCCCCACAGCAAGCAGCTTACTATGGGGGCACCCGAGCCGAGCTGCAGCTCTGTGTGTCCATTCAGGCACAGAGCTGTGGTCTGGCCCTGCCCCCTCTCTCTCCTGATTGGCTATCTGACTTTGATTTACAGCAGCGGAAGCCAATGACCGCTGCTGCTGTGTCTCAGGCAATCAGGAGGGACGGGAATCAGATGGCTGACACACTCATGGACATCGCTGCACAAAAATGGGGCTCAGGTAATTATTAGGGGGGCTGCTGCATACAGAAAGCTTTTTATCTTAATGCATTAAGATAAAAAGCTTTCTGACTTTACAACCCCTGTAATACCTTTAATACTATAAATATTGTGTTAAATTGTGTTAAATTGTATTTTCTTTTTATTTACATTTTTTATTTTTATTTATTTGTTTGCTAGTGTACATCATGTTTTTTCAAAATTCAAAATGTGTTTATTTATTATATATACAATATTATATATACACTATATTACCAAAAGTATTGAAACGCCTGCCTTTACATGCACATGAACATCCCAGTCTTAGTCCGTAGGGCTCAATATTGAGTTGGCCCACCCTTTGCAGCTATAACAGCTTCAGCTCTACTGGGAAGGATGTCCACAAGATTTAGGAGTGTGTCTATGGGAATGATTGACCATTCTTTCAAAAGTGCATTTGTGAGGTCCCCCTGTGTGTGTGTGCGTTCTCCCTCCAGTGCCCCCTGTGGTGTGTGTGTGTGCTCTCCCTCCAGTGTCCCCCTATGTGTGCTCTCCCTCCAGTGTCCCCCTGTGTGTGAATTTTCTCTCCAGTGCCCCCCTGTGTGTGTGCGCATTCTCCCTCCAGTGTCCCCCTGTGTGTGTGTGCGTTCTCCCTCCAGTGTCCCCCTGTGTGTGTGTTCTCCCACCAGTGTCCCCATGTGTGTGTGTGCGTTTTCCCTCCAATGTCCCCCTGTGTGTGTGTATGTGTGTGCGTTCTCCCTCCAGTGTCCCCGTGTGTGTGTGCATTCTCCCTCCAGTGTCCCCGTGTGTGTGTGCATTCTCCCACCAGTGTCCTTGTGTGTGTGTGTGTGTGTGTGTGCGTTCTCCCGCCAGTGTCCCCCTGTGTGTGTGTGTGTGTATGTGTGTGTGTGTGTGTGTGTGTGTGTGTGTGTGTGCGTTCTCCCTCCAGTATCCCTGTGTGTTCTCCCTCCAGTGTCCCCCTGTGTGTGTGTGCGCGTGTGCGTTCTCCCTCCAGTGTCCCCCTGCGTGTGTGCATTCTCCCTCCAGTGTCCCCCTGTGTGTGTGCGTTCTCCCTCCAGTGTCCCCCTGTGTGTGTGTGTGTGTGTGTGTGTGTGTGTGTGTGTGTGCGTTCTCCCTCCAGTGTCCCCCTGAGTGTGTGTGTGTTCTCTCTCCAGTGTCCCCCTGTGTGTGTGTGTGTGTGTGTGTGTGCGTTCTCCCTCCAGTGTCCCCCTGTGTGTGTTCTCCCTCCAGTGTCCCCCTGTGTGTGCGTTCTCCCTCCAGTGTCCCCCTGAGTGTGTGTTCTCCCTCCAGTGTCCCCCTGTGTGTGTGTGTGCGTTCTCCCTCCAGTGTCCCCCTATGTGTGTGTGCGTTCTCCCTCCAGTGTCCCCGTGTGTGTGTTCTCTCTCAAGTGTCTCCCTGTGCAGGTTTGGCTTGAGTGTGGAGACCAAGGGGGCCCCATGATCTTCTATTGCCTGGGGGCCCCATGAGTCGTCAGTCCGCCCCTGCTTAAGGCTTTAGAACCACTTTAAATTCTATAAATTCTATAAATTTTTTAGACTTATTGACAAACGAATTGTCGAATTGTCAAAAAAAAAAAAAGCCCAGGGAGTTGAACGTTGCCATAGGGGGCATTTAACAAAACAAAAATAGATATCAGTATTCTAAAAAGCCATACAGCAAGGAGAGGATGACATGGGCAAAAGCATTCACCTGTTACACTTTGTTATGCTTTGGGGAGCTTTTAAACATTTTTGTGGTGTTACGGAACAGTACTGTATTCAAGGACAGTACCTGTGACACTTTAATCTGGCATCACATATTTTAGATGTATATGTATATACACTTAAATCACATATTTTAGATGTGTATTATTTTATTTTATTTTTTTAGCTTTGCGTATACAGCAGCAGCAACCCAGTCTGATTTATTTCAACTTCATAAAAATTCCTTTAAAGCTTTTAAAGAGCAGGATTTATTTCACATATTTTAACGTGATTTCTTACCATTAAACTGGTTGTAAAGGTAAAGAAAAATATCTGCCAGCTCCTCTGTTATATCATTCTTTCCTACACTGTTTAAACACTGTGTAAATGTTTTTATAAACCGATGCCTGTAAATACCTTATCTCTTATCTTTTCTGACCAGTCACATGACCTCCGGTCGCTGTCCTCCAATCTCTCTCCTCCGATCTAAGGGCTACAGTAGGAGAGGCTGGGATCCCTATCTGACATTAGCCGGGGAGGTCACATGACCGCTGTGCTGGCCTCTCAGCCCCCCCCACTGTAGACCTTACATGAGGGAGGAGAGTGGCCAGACCGCCCATAAAAGTTATGAGATAAGGTATTTACAAGCATTGTTTTATAAAAACATTTATACAGTGTAGGATAGATTGATAGAACAGAGGGGCTGGCAGTAATATTTTTTTACCTTTACTGCCAGCTATTAATAGCGCCAGGTGGGGGACGGAGATGGCTCACACACACAGGAGCTGACAGACAGGGAGGAGGGGGAGAGCAGCAGGATGACGGAGGCATGTAAGCTGACCACGGTAATCATGGATCAGCAGCCATGATTACCGTGGTCAGCACACACAGGGGGACATAATAACAGGCAGGATCAACCAGGTTTTTTTTTACAGCTTAGAGAGGGACAGATTAGACAGCACAAGCACTGTACTGTTTAATCCGATATAAGGGAAAAGGATCTCTCTTTTTTTTTAGGGAATTGAATTAAGCCTTCCAATACAGTTATCTGCCTTTTGAGAAATCACACCTTGCCTCTTGCATAAAAAGGAATTATTCCCCTTTATTTTGATTTTATTCGACTGGTAGTCACTTTCCCTACTCTTTCCCCAGCCACTGGTCCTGCATACCTCCCAACTTTTTGAGATTAGAACGAGGGACACCTATAAGCAAAAGTATGTAGGCATAGGACACATCCCCCTACCACGCCCCCTTAAAGGAAAATTATACCAAAAAAATGATTAGTTAAACCCACAAGTGCTTTTTTTCCCCCTTACAATTATATTATATTGCCTTCTGGAATTTACAAAGGCAGCAATTAAGAAATTGGATGAAAAGTTTAGTACTGGGAAACATTTTTTGAAAGATAAAAAGTGCATTTTATATACAACTTTATTGATCAGACCCAAATGAGGAACAGATGAGGAGGAAAGAGGGACAGAGGGACATTGTTCCAAATCAGGGACAGTCTCTTGAAATCAGTAACAGTTGGGAGCTATGGGTCCTGTGACATCCCTGTGTAGCTCATTTAAGTGCAGGGGGTTACAACAGTTTATTAGTATAGTTTGTGAGACTATTTTTTTTGCACTACCACACTGCATAGTCTAAAGTCAGCCATAGAAGATTTGAATCTCAGTCAGTTCAGCAGGAACCAGCTGAGATTCAAACCATCTATGGGCAGGCTGATTGTACCCAATTCAACCCATCAATCAACTTGGGTACAACCAGCATGTCAAATTTCTCCATATGTTCCCCTGGCAGGGATGGCTCCCCACATGCCCTCCACTGGGAGAACACAATAGCTCCACGGGATGGGTTCTCTAATCAACACTGAATGTCTTAATGGGGAAATCGAGCATTTTTCTTTCAGTGCAGCACATAGAGAAGAAGTATCACCAGATGTTGAAAATCCTCATTGAATACCAGGTACATATAGCACTTAGTAGTGTTCAGATTTATGCTAAGGTTGGTTAGCTAGCATGGTGGATAATACATGTCTCCTTGCCCCAACTCTGTTTATAAGAGAGGCAAAAGGGGGAAATTTCCCCCTGTCAGAGGTGGGCCCAGGCTCCCTTTACAAATAGACTTAATAAGTATAACATTTGTTTTATTATTTAAAAATTAACAAAGTGTGTGTGGGTGTTAGGATACGGAAGAGTTAAGCCTAAGAAAGGGATGAGAGCTTTTGGCAGATTTACGTTTCATATTCTCATATTACTGTACTATTCGAGATGTTTGTTTTACCATGACTGTGTCGCGGAAATTATTGCCTTTTGGAGAGAGAAGCTCACTCCCCCACTTGACCCTGATTGGGAGCAAATCCGACACTCCGTGATCTTGAATAGAGCAAAACTTTGTTAGGAAGTTTTACCTGAAATTACAAGATTGCTTGAATTCAGGACAGGCATGGCCCTGTATCAGAATGTCATAGCAGAGTGTCGGACGAAATGGTCAGAGAATAAAGGATTTTCCTTCCATGTCTTGCACAGAGTGTAATAGTGAAGTCAACAACTAGCCAGTGGGTTTTTTCTGTGTCCTGAATCCTTTGACCAGACTTTCCACAAATATCTTGAGACTTCAGTTGTGTATTCGTTGAGGAAATGGTCCAGGTTCCAGCCTTTGCCAAGCTCTGGTCATGTCTCACTCCATCTCAACAGTTTGAGTTTCATTACATGATTAACTGCTTAAGGACCGCCTCCTGCACATATACGTCGGCAGAATGGCACGGCTGGGCACAAGCACGCACCGGTATGTTGCTCTTTAAGTGCCCAGTCGTTGGTCGGGAGTGCGCCGGTGGCAGCACGCTTCCGAAACGGTCCTGAGCTCCGTGACCGTGGTCGCGGGACCAGCGGACCCGATCGCCAGTGTCATTTACACAGGAATCAGTGCATTTAAATAGCACTGATTGCTGTATAAATGACAATGGTCCCAAAAATGTGTCAAAAATGTCCGATGTGTCCGCCATAATGTCGCAGTCATAATAAAAATCGTTGATCGCCGCTATTACTAGTAAAAAAAATACATTTATAAAAATGCTATAAAACTATCCCCTATTTTTTAAACGCTATAACTTTTGCACAAACAAATCAATAATCGCTAAATGTGTTTTTTTTTACCAAAAATATGTAGAAGAATACGTATCGGCCTAAACTGAGGGAAAAAAAAAATTATATATATTTTTTGGGGATATTTATTATAGCAAAAAGTAAAAAATACAGCTTTTTTTTCAAAATTGTCGCATTATTTTTTTTATAGCGCAAAAAATAAAAACCGCAGAGGTGATCAAATACCACCAAAAGGAAGCTCTATTTGTGGGGAAAAAAAAGACACCAATTTTGTTTGGGAGCCACGTCGCACGACCGCGCAATTGTCAGTTAACATGACACAGTGCCAAATCGCAAAAAGGGGCTTGGTCCTTTGGCTGCAAATTGGTCCAGGGCTTAAGTGGTCAAAGTGATTGTAAAGTCTCGTTTTATAAAAAAATAAATAACAAACATGTTATACTTACCTCCTCTATGCAGCTGGTTTTGCACAGAGCAGCCTTGATCCCCTCTTCTCTGGTCCCTCTTTGCTGCTCCTGGAGCCTCCCTCCTATCAAGTGCCCCCTCAGCCAGCCCCCTTTCTCCCCTGATTGGCTGACTGACTTTGATTGAAAGCCATGGGAGTCAATGCTACCGCTGCTATGTCTCAACCAATAAGGAGGAGTGTCCTGGATGGCTTAGACATTCGTGGACATCACCGGAGAGAGAAGGGTCTTAGGTAAGTAGTTAGGGGGTGCTAGGACAGCTGCCACACACAGAAGGTTTTTTATCTTAATGCATAGAATGTATTAAGATAAAAAAAAACTACTGTCTTAAAGTGTATGTAAACTCTCCCCTACAATGTTGTCCCATGTAAATCAGCATAAAAAACCCTAATGAACACTGCTTGTAGATATCTCCTTACTTGCTTAGTATTGTTGTAATCCTTTTTGTTCCTTAGAATGACGTCACTGAGCATGCCCAGATCTCCCCTGATTTACGGCATATTCTGTGTACTTTCTATTCTACTACACTCTTTGTGTCTGTCTATTATCAGGACTTCCTATGGCAGACAACACTGAAATCTCAGGAGACTGAGAGCTTCCTCCTACACCCCATGTGACCATGTGACATCACATGCAGTGTAAAGCAGGACATGGGACAGCATTACTGCAGTCTTATCAGCTGAAGCTGATAAGACTGACATAGGCAAACACTAGGTAATAGGCACAAGTAAATACTGAATGAAATAAAACAAGTCAGATATGAATAGGGAAGCAGGGTTGCCATAGAAACATTGGATTGAGAAGGAGGCTTGGTTAACAGTACAGGAAGTGCTCAATGTAAGGGCAGAAATACACTCAACTGTGGACTCAGAAAACAATATTTATGATGGCGCTGCCTAACCCCTGGAAACAAGTTTTTTAAAGTTTCTTTAAACAGTAAGTAATATGCGATTTGGCCTGGATTACAGTGGCTATAGTTTGATAATTACTTATTATAATGGAATAAATGAAAAGAAGCATCAGAGTGGGAGAGTTTACTTCCTCTTTAACAACACTTTTAAGGACTGGCTGATACCTTTCCAGGTGTTAATGTAGCTCTTAGAATACATTTGAGCATGACGGTCACTGGGTTTTTTATGAGAAAGGTTGTTAAGCAAATTGGCACTGATCAAGAATTATCTGAGAAACACGATGACCCATGAAAGATTAAGTACTCTGTGCCCACTGGCTACTAAGAGCAGTGTCCCCAAGATGATACAGTTTGATGAGTTAGTTAAAGAATTTGCAGATGCTAAGTACAAGAATAAAGATTTTTTTTCTAAATACCTGTGTAATGTGTATTCTTACAGTCAATAAAATTGAGAAAAAAAATCAGACAAGTGTCTTCTTCGCAACCTAACATTTTTTTTTTTAGAACAAATGCAGTTTATCATTCATTTCACTTCACATTTTTTATTTGTCATATAATTCAATTTTTATGTTGAGGGGCCCCCAAACTTGAAGTGCTCCGGGCCCCTAACGGTCTAAATCCGGCATGGGCTGCTGCTGGTGTTGTGAGGGCTTAGGGGAAAAGAATGAATGAAAATGAAGAGAAGGTGATGGCTAAAGTACAATGTTGTGGCTCCCTCATAGAAATGTCCATAAATTATGTTTCAGCCTAAAAGCTTTGCTTTCTCAACCAGAACACGGATCTGAAAGGGACAAAGTGCTAAATTCTCTTGATTCCCTGTGAATTCAACAAGGACTTTCAAGTTCTGGTGATATATGTCCTCTTTAACAAAATGACAAACCAGAATACACAAAAAAACTTCAAAACCACAAACCCATATTTCCCGAACCCCCTCCTATCTCTGTATCCCCTCTCAATTCTAAAATATAAAATGTTTTGACTTTGAGCGTGTGTTTTCTAGAAGTAGGTCAGGGTCAGGACAGTGCTTGAACACTTCAATAGGCAGAACATAGAGAGATGTGAGGCAGGTTTTAACTTGAAATAAGCATTACAGTGTATTATTTGAGAGTTAAAGGCCAGAGATAATGTGCAGTGGCTGAATAGAACCTAAGTCGCTTGGTTGGGTTGCAATATAAGAGGGAGTTATGAGGCAGATGTTTATCTTGAAATAATTATTAGACTGTATTATTAATGTGGGATAGTAATACTACTACTAAATATTTTATTTCCAGCTGAACCACCCAAACAGATGAATCTCCACTTTGCACACAAAGGTCTCCCTCATATTATTTATCCCTCTGTTCAAATGTTATTAGCCTATAGTATTAGGCTATTTTCACTATTGGTTCTGTTTGAATGTTCCTAAGGCTATTTTCTCTTACAATTCAATGCTAGGGAAAAAAATATTTTCGCTCTGCAAAGAGCAACAGGTAGAAACTGTAATTTAACACATAATACAAACTTTACGGTTATTATTTGTAAATTTTTACATAAATTCTGAGAGAAAGCTAACTAGACCCTTATGTGTGTATACCTAGCATAAGAATGTATTATCTGAGAGATAATAGCTACAATTTTGTACAGTGGCTGGACAGTATGTTAGCAGCATAGTTAGGCTGCAATATAAGAGGTAGAGACAAGGAGGATTTCATCTTGAAATAAACATTAGCATGTATTTGTCAGGGAAGGCATGTCCATAGTACTGATGGAATTTCACGGCATGCACATATGCGCATGCGCAGACCAGCAACTGGTTGGGCAGATGTCCATAGTCATGGGCTTAGAAGCGCACGCAGGTGCCCGTGCATATGCACTCATGCATCCGTGCAAGCGAATGCACACTCACACATCAATGCACGCCCTCGTCATGAATGCTGGTGCCAAACGGGCTATTAAAACAGGCATCCGTATGGACTCAAGACAGTTTGGTCTGCAGCTTCAGTTTGTTGTTCCTGATTTCATGTGACCTCTGATCTTGATCAGGGCTTATCTCTAAACTGTGATTATCTGATACCTACTCTGACCCCGTCTTGTCTTTGGATTCCACTTTTGCCTCCTGATTCTGCTTCATTGATCTCCTGGTACTGACTTGTCTTGTGACCAAACTATCCTGCTATCTGTCGTTTATGTCTGATCTGCCCAATCATTACCAACCCGGCTTGTCTGACCCTGCATCTTGCTCATCCAGCCTGCTACAACTCTCAGTCCAGCAAGTCCTCATCTGGTTCCTGCTTCCAGCTGCCCACCACAGTCTGCAAAGTTCCGTACCAGCTCTTCTACTACTGGCCTGCTTGCTGACACAATGTTTTTTTGACTGCTGTCATGTAGACTACTGGACTGATTATGGGCAGTCCTACGTCACCATGCTCCTGCAGCTGCTGTCTCACTATTATTGGCCCCTGAGCCGAAGCTGTATGAGGGGCCCTCCTCTACATTTCAGGCTCACCGACCAGGTATGTGACAGTATTATCTGAGGGAACAGCTGAAAATATTGTGCAGTGACTGGAAAAGATGTAAGCAGCTTGGTTAAGCTACAATTTAAGAGGAAGAAACCAGGAATGGGCTAACGTTTGCACTGGATTCAGGTCAGCCCGAACCGGCAAGAAACTATGACATGATTGCAGACTGGCAGCCCAATGAGCTGTGGCTGTCAAATTTCTCTACCCCCCCCCCCCCCCCCGCTCCCGCAGCCACACATAAAAAAGGGGCAGGGATGCTGGTGACATCAATGACCTAATATGGCCCCATATGGTAAAAGACTGTTCTCATACCATAAATACACAGGTACTCATTAATGGCACACTGCTGATGCTACAGCATGGCCAATGTTGATTTCCATTGTGGGAGGGTGTTACAGATTCGGTAGGGGGCTTGCAGCTGATGTAGTTGCCTGGCAGCTGATGTTGGTGCTGCATTTCTGCAAGCTGGGCCATAACCAGGTATGACCAGTAAGGATGAGCCGAACATCCACCTCCCCCCCCCCCCCCCCTGGTTTGGTTCGCACCAGAACCTGCAAACAGACCTAAACTTTGTGTGAATTTTAGAACCCTATTAAAGTCTATGGGACCAAAATTTAAAAATCTAAAGTGCTAATTTTAAAGGCTTATATGCAAGTTATTGTTCTAAAAAGTGTTTGGGGTCTCCTGAGGCACGGGTGGCGGTGAATGGGAGGTTGTCGGATCCATTCCCTCTCGGGCGTGGAACCCGCCAGGGCTGCCCCCTGTCCTCGTTGCTCTATGCACTGGCTGTAGAGCCCTTGGCCATATCTATTAGAAATAACCCGAATTTTGTACCCCCTTACCATTTTAAACAGGGGGGGCAGGATCTGGGGATCCCCTTGTCAAAGGGAGCTTTCAGATTCTGATAAGCCCCCTGCCCGCAGACCCCCACAACCACCGGCCAGGTTTGTGGGGATGAGGCCCTTGTCCCCATCAACATGGGGACATGGTGTTTTGAGGGGTCACAGACCCCCAAAGCAGCCTCCCAATGTTGAGGGCATGTGGCCTGGTAGGGTTCAGGAGGGGGGGTTCTCTCTTGTCCCCCTCTTTTCCTGCGGCCTGCCAGGTTGCGTGCTCGGATAAAGGGTCTGGTATGGAATTTCTGGGGGAACTCCACGCCATTTTTTTTTTAATTTGGCGTGCTGTTCCCCTTAAAACCCCCTTAAGCTATTTGGGGGGAGTCCCACGTCATTTTTTTTATTTGACGCGGGGTTCCCCTTAATATCCATACCAGACCTGAAGGGCCTGGTAATTGAATTTGGGGAACCCAACGCTTTTTTTTTTATCAATGACTTTCAATGACTGTTCTCTGTATTACGGGGAGCCGACAATTCATTATAGCCGCGAGTGCTTTTAAATGACTTTTTTTCCTGCAGAAATGATACTTTGTGCAGGGACAGTTCTAAGCATGGGAAACATGCGCCCCTTCACAGGCATATTATAGACACCCCCCAGGTACAAAATGTAAAGGAATATTACACTTTTATTGTTTCACTTTAAGCATTAATCAAATCACTGCTCCAGAAAAAACAGCTGTTTTTTTTTTGCATTGATACATGTCCCCTGGGACAGGACCCGGGTCCCAAAACACTTTTTATGACAATAACTTGCATATAAGCCTTTAAAATTAGCACTTTAGATTTCTCCCATAGACTTTTACAGGGTGTTCCACGGCTTTTCGAAATTTGCCGCGAACATCCCAAATTGTTCCCTGTTCGGCGAACAGGCAATGTTCGAGTCGAACATGAGTTTGACTCGAACCCGAAGCTCATCCCTACTGACCAGCGACAAACCATTCTGGCCTGATGAAGGACCTCTTGAAAGGCAGGGTACTTAATGATAAACAGCTGCATAACCAGGTTTAGAACATGCATCAATTAAGATATATCTGTGATTCTTCTAAGGTGAAGGGCGTCTAGAAAGTAAGTGTAATTGTCACATGACATTGCCTGCCTGAAGATGGCATGAGGTCAGCCTCCTCTTGGCCTGCGCCTGAAGTACTGCCAGTAGTTCTGACTCAGTGTTACATCTGCCCCTTGGCATGCAAACTGCAAAACATCTTTGCAGCAAGCAGTTGGAAGATGAGTCCAGTGAAGAAGAGGGATACAAGTGACTATCCTCGTCAGTAGGGATGAGCCGAACACCCCCCGGTTCGGTTCGCACCAGAACTTTCGAACGGACCCCAAGTTCAAACGAACGTTAGAACCCAATTGAAGTCTATGGGACTCAAACGTTCAAAATGAAAAGTGCTAATTTTAACGGCTAATATGCAAGATACTGTCCTAAAAAGGGTTTGGGGACCTGGCTCCTGCCCCATGGGACATGGGTCAATGCCTAAAATGTTTTTAAAAATGGCCGTTTTGGCGGGAGCACTGATTTTAATGACGATTAAAGTGAAAAAAAAAAAGTGAAATATTCTTTTAAATATCGTGCCTGGGGGGTGTCTGTAGTATGCCTGTGAAGTGCCACGTCTTTCCCGTGTTTAGAACAGTCCCTGCACAAAATGACATTAAACGGAAATAACACCATTTAAAACTGCTTGCGGTTTTAATGTTATATCTGGTTCCTGCAATATGGTTGAAAATCATTGAGAAAAATGGCATGGGTAGCCCTCCCTGCCCATTACCAGCCTATTTGGGTCTTGTACGCATATTAAGGGGAACCCTGTACCCATATTAAAAAAAGGAAATGCGTGTGGCCCCCAGGCCCTATATACTCAGAACAGCAGTATACAGGCGGTGCAAACAAGACAGGGACTGTGTAGGTTTGTTGTGTTAAGTTGAATCTGTTTGTAATTTTCAACTGGTACATTTTTAAAGTGTAGCTCCAGTCAAAAAAACTATTTTTAAGCTTTTTGGAAAACATAGGGAAGGGTTATCACCCCTGTATAATTTGTTTTGTCGTCCATCTTTTTTCATCTCACTTGCTGTTGTCTCCTTCCGTTTGCAAGTAGGAGATGTTTGTAAGTTGGATGTTTGAAAGTAGGGGCCTGCCCTATATGCTCTGCAGAAATGGCGGAACAAGGTGTTGGTTTTGCCACAACATTGTAAGCCCTCAAAGTGACTCTTGGTGGGTGCTGGAGCACCCTGCTGTGAACGATTATATCAAGAATTGTAATTACATGCCATTGTTGAACAGTGGTAGAAAAATTGACCTTTGGTGGTTGTGGTCCTCACCGTTACTCTGGGTGGGCACAGGAAGGGGCCCTCCTGTGAAATATTATATCAAGAATTGTAATTACATGTCCCTGTTAAACAGGGGCAGAAAAATTTGGCCTTAGGCACTGCTGCTGGTGCCACCACACTGCAACCTCTTCCATATACTCTAGTTTTATTGCAGGAATTAGCCCTGCTGCAAAGCATTGCATCAAAAATTGTACTTAAACGCCCCTGTTAAACAGGGCCAGAAAAATTGGGCCTTAGGCACTGGTGCTGGTGCCACCACACTGCAACCTCTGCCATATAATTACAAATGACATTTGTTCTGCCTATGAAGCAATAAAATATTAATTTAAGTGGGAGTTTAATGTAGTGGTACTGGAGAAAAGAAAGAAGAATGCAATAGGAAAATAATTAGAATGCATAATTTGCTGGATCCATTGGGCTCCCAAAATGTTTTCTCTACCTCTTCATTATTTGACTTAAATACCCACTATCTTTTTCTATTAGGCCTTTTCCCCCTTACTGTGTGAAGCCAGATATACCCACGTAAATCCCCAAACTAGATCCCACATCCCCACTGTTAGGAGTACCACCGACCCAGGGGACCACCAGTCTCCTCCAATCCTCTCTGCTGACGTCCACCTTTTTTTTACCATAGCCCATCCAATAGGAAGTGGCTACAACAGGCAGGGGTGTGGATTTTATCTCTGAGAGGGGCTTTAAATGAAAAGTACAACATACAGTGGCAGTGCATCCGTAAAGGGTGCAGGAGCGCTGCCCCCTCTCTTCTGTCACCGCTCTATCACCATAGATAGATTCATGCCTTGCATGAATCTATTTATAGTCCCCGCTGACACCCCCTATTCAGGTGTCTGGCCCCTTTTCTGGCGCTGGGCACCTGAATTATAGTGATGTTTTTTTTTTTTTTTGGAAGCACCTGATTAGAGCCGTAGACTCTAATAGGCACCCAAAAAGGTGAACAGCGGGTGCAATGCTGTGCGTTTGCTACTCACTCAATTGTTTGTTAGCAAAGCGAAGGAATTCACTTTGCTAACACTGAACCACCTCTCAGCCAATCAGGTGCTCGGGTCTGTTATCTGTCACCTGATTGGCTGAAACATCAGACGCTGTGATTGGACGCCTGATAGAGAGGACGGAAGAAGACATCAAGGAGCACGCAGGACACCGCCACTGACCCGCTGCGAGACAGGCAAGTGCCGGGGTGATACACACTGCCAGAATTTGATGGGGCACAGTTGCAGAGGCAAATGATGGGCACACTGGCAGCATTTGATGGGGCACAGGAGCGGCAATTGATGGGTACACTGGCAGAAATTGATGGGCATACTGGCAGCAATTCATAGGTATGGTAGTTGGCACAATGGCTGCTCTTGATGGGCACAGTAGCTGCCTTTGATGGGCACAGTGGCTGCGTTTCATGGGCATAATGGCAGCATTTGATGGGCACAGTGGCTTGCGTTTGATGGCACAGTGGCTGCATTTGATGGGCACAGTGGCAGCGTTTGATGGGCACAGTGGTTGCATTTGATGGGCACAGTGGCTGCGCTTGATGAGCACAGTGGCTGTGTTTGATAGACACAGTGGTTGCATTTGATGGGCACGGTGGTGGCAATTGATGGGCACAGTGGCTGTGGTTCATGGGCACAGTGGTTGCATTTGATGGGCACAGTGGCTGAACTTGCTGGGCACAGGGGCTACGCTTGATGGGCACAGTGGCTGCGTTTGATAGACACAGTGGTTGGGCTTGATGGGCACAGTGGCTTAGTTTTGATGGCACAATGGCCGCAATTGATTTTCTTTTTTCAGTTTGTTTGCGCCTCCCCAAAAATTTTGAGCACCAGCCACTAGTGGCACCAGTAGCTGCGTTTAATGAGCACAGTACTTGCGTTTGATGGGCACAGTGGCTGCGCTTGATGGGCGCAGTGGCTGCGCAGAAAGATCAAGTAGGCTTTGTCCATTTAAGGGGTACATGAGACAGCATTTGCAGAGCGATCCAATTGATTGATATTGCAAAATCCTACTCTAACTCAGCACGCACTATCTCCTAACACTACTGACTGCAAGCTCTATTATAAAAGATAGATCACTAGCTATATAGGTGAGGTGAATATAGCGGTGTATACTGCGGTCAGGGCACAGACAATAACCACTACACATCAGCAAGATAGAAAAATCGGCCGAAAACGATCGGTGTGTACTGTGTTGAAGGTACACAGAACACCCACTGCTTCAGACGCCAACACACTACACGAGGCTGCCGCGATGGTGGCCTTATATAGTGTGGGGCGTGCACTACACAGCCTGAGCTATGATTGGCCACAGGCATCCTGCCTGTGGCCAATCATGGTTCTCCTCGCTGCTGGCGCTGCGATTGGCCAAGCATGCGGGGTCACAGTGCATGCTTGGCCAATCATGAGCCAGCAATGCACTGCGCCATCGCACACGAATTTGACACGATCGGACTAAAATGTTCGGATTTCGCCGAACGGACGAACAGCCAATGTTCGACTCGAACACGAAGCTCATCCCTACTCGTCAGACAAGACACATGATGGTACCATCATCCGGCCGTGTACTGCATCCTGCATCTTTTCCAGCCACCGAATAATTCAGCCAGCGTGCTGTGAAAGATATGGCCATGTCCCTGCCCATACCTACTTGACAATGTGTGGGTGGTCATGTGTACTTTGCTTCTAAAAGCATGGCCAAGCATCATAAACAGATTACATTCCACATGCCATTGGAGGGTAGTAATGGCCTTCTGGGCAAGGTGTTGCAAAAGCAATACCTTGATAGAGAAGGATGGTGGTGGAGATGGAGGGATGGGATAGGAGAGTTCTGCAAGGGATATGGTTTTTCATGGTGTATCCTAACCCACTGAAACCCCTTACAAATCTTTTCTTCAGCTCACTACAGGTCGCAGATGTTGCAGCAGATGTAGCAGGAGAAAAAAAATTACTTCATCATATTAAATGTATCTTGGAAAATAATATTTTGCTGGCCATCATCTGTGAAAACTTTTACTCTGGACTCGTGCATTATATCTATTTGAAAAATTAATTTTGCAGTTTTGGCAGATCAAGCGAACCGCAAATAGAGCGTTATGACTGTCTGTGTGTGGCCTCATGTATTTTAAAAATATGTGACTGTAATTGAGAATTTAAACCAACTCTGTGTATGAGGGGCCCCCAAACCTGAAGTGTCCATACCTATAGGACAGTGCCACCAGATGGATTAGGATGGCTCACTTCAGTCCTCTGCAAACTGCCCTTGCCCCTGGACAAAATTCTACCTCGCTGCTGTTCTGCTTCTCCTTCAGAACATTCCTATTTTCCAGTCACTGACATCCACATATAGTCTACCACCTCATCATTCACCCCCTCCTTCATCACTGGAGCACATTTTGCCTCTTGCTACTCCCTGCCCAGGGGCGTAACTATAGGGGGCGCAGCAGTCGTGACCACGTCAGGACCCCTGTGCTGCAGGGGGCCCATGCGGCCCCCCTCTACATATGGCCAGCGGCAGCATAGGTGGCTAGGAGTACCAGTGAACCATGCGCAGAGGTGGCTGGAGGTGGGGGGTGACTAGCAGAGCTCCATGATGGACTACTGCACTGGTTGCTCTTTAGTTGTGCTTTGCCCGCATGACCTGTGTCCTCGGCCGGCTCCTCAGGGTCCCCCTCTCCTACTCCATGCAGCGCCACTCAGTCCAGTGTAAGTCCCGCCCCCTCCTCCCCACCATACACAGATGATGACAGGCTGATCTCCCGGCCAGCATGCTGGAGGTAGCCCATGCCACCATGGATGAGTGCCCTAGCCTGCAACTTAGTCATGGTGAGTAAGATGACCCCATCTCCCACACACCATCACATACCCCTCTTCATCTCCCCTGGGGACAGGGATCCCTTCTCGTGTGGGGACAGGGACCCTTCTCACGTGGGGACAGGGACCCCTTCTCACCTGGCGACAGGGACCTCTTTTCATGTGGGGACAGGGACCCCTTCCCATGTGGGGACATGAACCCCATCCCCCCTGGCAACAGGGACTCCATCTTACCTAGGGACCCCATCTTCACTGTAGACTAGGACCCCACCTCCCTTAAGAACAAGAACCCCATCTACAGACCTTGT
Organism: Lithobates pipiens; assembly: GCF_037356315.1. NCBI lineage: Eukaryota > Metazoa > Chordata > Amphibia > Anura > Ranidae > Lithobates > Lithobates pipiens. The sequence continues at coordinate 289,346,651 of NW_027507785.1, forward strand.
TGGCTGGCAGGGCTGGTATCAGCCACCCTAGGGTGCCAGGACGGAGGAGGGGGCAGAACACACAGAGGAAATCTGAATCCCCAGCCATTTGGGGGAGTACCAGCAGGGGTCACTGGACACCAGGGGAGGGGAGGTGGAGGTACAGCAATACCAGTGGGATGAGAGTGGAGGACAGACAGGGGTCTAGCAGTACCACTGTGGGGTGGCTGGAGGAAGGGGGGGATCCAGGAGTACCAGCGTAGGGTCACTGGAGATGGGGGTGGGTACAGCAGTACCAGCCCCGGTGTACTCTTTCCCCGGACCCTCTCGTCAGCTCTGCCAGGTTCCCCCAACCCCCCTCCTGGTGGCTGCTGCTGGGGATCTGTCAGGACGGACAGTGGGAAATGGCCCGATAAATGTGTAATTTATCAGCCCCCATTTTTTCCTGAATTGAGAGACAGTGATCTGTACTAATCACTGATTCTGTCCATTCATAACTGTGGCTTATACTAAACTGCGTTTACTATGCTTCAGTTTATGGATGGACAAGAAGCGCTGTACAGAGCTATTCCTGTCCATTCCTTCTATGTAGCTGAGGCTGCAGAGAAGGAGATTGGAGGCTGTGCCCTCAGTCTTCCTCTTTGTCTCAAAGGTGGAACATCAGAGGTCTGTTTAGACCTCTGATGTCCCCCAACGGGGCTCCTAAAAAATTGTAAAAAATAATTTAAAAACGACTGATACCAGTGGCGGAACTACAGGGCTCACAAAGGTCGTACCTGTGACAGGGCCCTGGAGTTCCACCACCGGTCTCGGATGGAGAGGCCCCAGCTAGGGTTGAGGGGGGCCCTTCATGGTTTCTTGCACCAGGGCCCTGAAGGTTCTAGTTAAGCCACTGTCAGAACACACAAACACCACTAAAGTCTATGGGACACTAACATGAAAAATCAAAAGTGCTAATTTTAAAGGCTTATATGCATGTTATTGTCATAAAAAGTGTTTGGGGACCTGGGTCCTGTCCCAGAGGACATGTCATTGCAAAAAAACATTTTTTTTAAAAACGTCCGTTTTTTTCGGGAGCAGTGATTTTTTTAATGCTTAAAGTGAGACAATAAAAATTAAATATTCCTTTAAATATAGTGCCTGGGCAGTGTCTATAGTATGCCTGTAAAGTGGCGCATTTTTCCCGTGTTTAGAACAGTACCACAGAAAATTTTAATTTCTAAAGGAAAAATTGTCATTTAAAACTGATTGTCAGGTCTTGGCAACATAGATAAAAAATAATTGAAAAAAAGAGTATGGGTTCCCCCCCCCCCCCCCAGTGCATTACCAGGCCCTTTGGGTCTGGAATGAATATTAAGGGGAATCCCTAACCAATTTTTTTTTTTTAATTGCGTGGGAGTCCTCCCAAAATCCATACCAGACCCTTCAAAAACCATTTTTGACACTTTTTTGTGAAATGGTAGGGGTAGGGGTAGAGGCCGGGATCTGGGGGTCCCCCTGTTAAAGGGGGCTTCCAGATTCCTATAAGCCCCCCACCCGCATACCCCCACAACCACCAGGCAAGGATTGTGGGGATGAGGCCCTTGTCCCCATCAACATGGGGACAAGGTGATTTGGAGTCAGACTCCAAAGCACCCTACCCATGTTGAGGGCATGTGGCCTGGTACGGTTCAGGACGGGGGGCGCTCTCTTGTCCCCCCTCTTTTCCTACGTGGCCTGCCAGGTTACATTCTTGGATAAGGGTCTGGTATGGATTTTGGGGGGGACCCCACGCCATTTTTTTTAAAATTTGGCACAGGGTTCCCCTTCATTTCCATATCAGACCTAAAGGGCCTGGTATGGATTTTAGGGGGACCCCCACGCAATTTTTTTTTTACATTTTGGTTCAAGGTTCCCCTTGATATTCATATCAGACCCAAAGGGCCTGGTAACGGCGTGGGGGGGGGGACCCATGCTCTTTTTTTCAATGAGCTTTATCTATATATACTATAGACACCATCCAGACATGATATTTAAAAGAATATTTCATTTTTATTGTCTCACTTTAAGCATTAAAAAAAAAATCACTGCTCCCAAAAAAACGTGTTTTAAAAAAATGTTTTTACATTGATACATGTCCCCTGGGGCAGGATCCAGGCCCCCAAACACTTTTTATGACAATAAATTGCATATAAGCCTTTAAAATTAGCACTTTTGATTTTTCATGTTAGTGTCCCATAGACTTTAATGGTGTTCCAGCCATTTTCGAATTTGCCACGAACGCTGCATATTGTTCGCTGTTCGGCGAACAGGCGAACACCCAATGTTCAAGTCGAACTTACGTTCGACTCGAACATCGGGCTCCTCCCTACTGGTGATGGGTTGTTTTTTTTTAAACACTGTATGCCTATTGCTTTATGCACCCTGGACTTAAAAGTGGCAGTTCCCTTGACAGACAAATAAATGCTCATATCAGTTTAGGTGAGTTTAGGAGAGTTTAGCAGTTTTTCTGCCAGAAAGCTCCAATCAGAAATGCAAACCAGAAGTGTTTTTTTTTCCTGCCTCTAAATGCTGTTAAATCTGTTCAAACCAGAGTCTAGCAGACATCCCGGGTATGATAAAGTTTATAATATAATAAATAATAATAAAAATTATTCAATAATGTAATCAAATCCTAAAACACTGAAAAAGGGACACTTTCTGGTTGCTATGGACAGACAAATAAATGCTCATATCAGTTTAGGTGAGTTTAGGAGAGTTTAGCAGTTTTTCTGCCAGAAAACTCCAATCAGAAATGCAAACCAGAAGTGTTTTTTTTTCCTGCCTCTAAATGCTGAACTGGCATTTTTTTTTTAAACTCAGTGTGCATGGAGCCTTTAACCTCCCTGGCGGTATTATTCATTCTGGGTTTAGGTGCTGAAAGCGGTACAATTATTTTGCATGGAAATTTGGCGTTTTATATTGTAGTTCTGTAATTCTTAGGAATAACTCTCTTAAATCTGTTCAAACCAGAGTCTAGCAGACATCCCGGGTATGATAAAGTTTATAATATAATAAATAATAATAAAAATTATTCAATAATGTAATCAAATCCTAAAACACTGAAAAAGGGACACTTTCTGGTTGCTATGGACAATCTCCAAATTCCAGGCAGAAAAAACAGTATTTATAATATAAAAGTGCATGCAGGGCACTGGACAGACCACGAGGGACAAAGGGGGTGTGTAATTTTTTTATACCATGTGTGTTTTGTGTACTTTTACTTTTTGAATTTGGCGCCGATCTCCACTCCCATGTGCCGTAACGTCGCAGGGAACGGAGCTCGGCGGCATTCGGCACTGTGAATCGAGCGGAGGACAACTCGATTACACAGCGCGGAGGACATCGCTGGATCCAGAGGACAAGGTAAGTAACTCTCCCTTTGTCCTCCCTGTATCCAGCGATGCGATCCCGAGTCTGGCTCGGGGTTACCGCTCGTGGTGCTGAAATCCCAACCCAAGCCAGACTCGGGATCACCGCCAGGGAGGTTAAAGAGGAAGTAAACCCTGGTGGGTTTTTCTTCCTTTGTTGCGCCCTGCAAAGTAAAGGCATGATGGGCTAGTATGCGTTGCATGCTAGCAAATTATGTGACACTTACCTGCAAATAAAGCCCATGTTGTCCCCGCTGCAGGCCGCATATATCTTCACCCGTCTTCCTTCCAGAACCGCGGACTCCGGCTGTGTGACTGGCCGGAGCCGCATGATGTTATTCCTGTGCATGCGTGCTGGAGCCGCCGGTCACGGCACACGCTCCTGAAGAAACAGCACAGGTGACCGTTCCTTCAAAGCACATGCACCAATGACATCATCGGCGCAGTATACAGTAAATATTGTTTAGGAGATATTTACAGTACCTATAGGTAAGCCTTATTCTAGGCTTACCTATAGGTACAACTTACACAGAGAGGGTTACAACCTCTTTAAAGCTACTTTCACACTGTAGCTGCAGCCGCATTGGTGGTAAACGATGTTTGTTTTAGCAGCACATAGTCATTTTAGTGGCACTTTGCAGCTTCTAGTGAGGCGCTTTTAACCCCCGCTACCAGTCAAAGAAAGGGTTAAAACCGCCCATGTTGCAGCGCTTCGGGAGCAGTTTTCAGGCACTTTGGAAGTGCTGCCCATTCATTCCAATGGGCAGGGCGGTTTAGGAGCGTAGTATACAGCGCTCCCAAACTGCCCCAAAGATGCTGCTTGCAGGACTTTTTGTAAAGTTCCCCAAGTGCACCTCCCCAGTGTGAAAGCACTCGGGCTTTCACATTCTGGCAGCATGGGAAGACGTTTTCAGGCCCTTTACAGGTGCTATTTCTAGAGCTACAATGTCTGAAAGCTGCCTTCAGGCTCCATGCACACTTGGCTTAAAAAAATGTCTGGTCTCTTGGGAGTATTAAAAACGCTCAAATAGAGCATTTTTTGTACAAAGTCTAGACGAGTTTAGGAGAGTTTTACATTTTTTTCTGCCAGTGAGCTCCAATCAGAAACAGGAACCAGAATGTTTTTTTTCCTGCTTCTAAACGTTGAGCTCAAATTATGCTTGTAAACGTCCTAATGTACATGAACACATAGGATATCATTAAGCTGCTTCTACAGGCAGAACACTAAACTCCTGTAGAAGCAATATTTTTTATGCCAGTGTGCATGGAGCCTTTAGACCCCTTTCATACTGCCACCGAGGGCTTTCACACTGGAGGTGTGCGCCGGCAGGGCGTCACAAAAAGTCCTGCAAGCAGCTTCTTTGGAGCGGTGAAGGAGCGGCAAACTCACTGTTCCTCCTCCACTGCTCCACCACTGCTCCCCATTGAAATCAATGCTCCGGTGGCGTTTTGCAGGCGGATTTAACCCCTTTTCGGTCGTTAGGGCCGCTTCGGCTGAATAGCACTGCCAAAACAACGGTAAAGCGGTGCTAAAAATAGTACCGCCGACACCCCCGTGGCTCGGTGTGAAAGCAGCTTTAGTGTGAAAGAGGTCTAAGCCTTTGGTGCCTAGGTTAATTGAAATTTTGCCCCCCCCAAAAAAATGACATTCACAGAATATACCAGATTTGCACAATTTGTGAATCAGTGTGCTTAGGTCTATGGACCACTTAATGGGGGTTGATTTACTAAAAAAAAAAATAATAATAATAATAAAGGCTGTTCACTAACCAAAGTGAATGTTAATAATGAGAGGGAGATTTTAAAATATATTTTTTTCAAGCAAAATTGGTTGACTGAAGTGAACAAAGCTTCACCTTATTTACTCAAATAAAGTTCAGTGAACAATCCTTTCCTAAGCAAATAGTCCCTACTCCTTTAGTAAATCAACGTTCATGATTTACCATGCCTGCAGTAATTTAAACATTAATACAGATTCAAGTATTCAGAATCATAACTATATAAGAGTGCCATTACTAAATGTAGGGGTTAGACAGGGTCATTATGCAAATGCATTAATATGTGAGTGCAGGTAATGTATATATACTGTATAATAGATAGATAGATAGATAGATAGATAGATAGATAGATAGATAGATAGATAGATAGATAGATAGATAGATAGATAGATAGATAGATAGAGAGAGATAGAGAGATATAGATAGATAGATAGATAGATAGATAGATAGATAGATAGATAGATAGATAGATAGATAGATAGATAGATAGATAGATAGATAGATAGATAGATAGAGTTATTTTTTTTATACCTTCTGTATCTGCCAGCATCAGAAAGAGACGTACTTTCTTGCTCCATGTAAGAAGAATTTCCCAGGCAGCGCAGGTCAGATAGGTCGCACCGTTGTCACACTGTATATTGTTTCCCTGTAAGGTCAGTGACGTGGAGGGAGGCCATTTGTCATGTATCGGTGGTCGCATTATGAGCTGATGAGGAGATTAGAGTCCTCTGTGTACACTTATCACCCTCCTAGAGCGACACAGTCTACCAGGCTTTACTGCTGAGCTAAATCTGATCGCTTTAATAGGAACATTAGAAGGACCATTGTTCAGCTGTAGAGAATACACATCAGTAAGAAATGTATTATTGTAACTCTATTACTTAACTAAAAGACAACTTGCCTCCCTACAACTAATCTTACATGGCTGAAATGATTACCCTAAGAATAACACTGATAAAAGAATAAAATGCAAAGATGCATAAGATGAAAAGCGTAATCTGCTCACCTTATATTAAATAAATAAATAATAAAAAAATGTCAAAATAATATTAGTTGTGTGTATATATATATATATATATATATATATATATATATATATATATATATATATATATATATATATATATATATATATATATATATATATATATATATATATACAGGGTCTACAAAAGTCCTCTAGTGTTCAAAAGCTGCGAAATTTTGGACCTCTGAAATGACTGCATTCCGAATTATTTGTTCGTAAATGGATTCGCAATTTGAAAATGGTCCTTGTTATTATACGAACATTGGACACAATATTTTATATATATAAATATATATATATATATATATATATATATATATATATATATATATATACACACACACATATAGATATATATTATATATATAGATATATATTCTTTATTTTTTATTATTATTTTAGTATTATTATTTTTTTAAATAATATTGGACACAATAATATTTAGTGCAACGTCTTTTTACATGTGTCTGCATGTTGTTGAAATCACATGTTGCGAACTTTTTTTTTTTACGAGTTCAAGCAGCGGAAGGGGCACAAAGATTGTCATAAATTTACGAAAAAATAAAAATAATAAATAAATAATTATAATATATAAATTATATATATATTTAAAAACTTCTAATAAAAGTAAAATAAAATCCCACATAAACACTTGTAGTTCCAAAGCAGAAACAGGACACACAAGTGTCCTGTTTCATGTCCACAACAATACGAATTGGCCTAATTCGTTAAAAATAAAAAAACTCATATGTTTGTGGTAGAACGTAAAATTAAATAACAGCGAATTTTGGTTGAACTGGATGGACTTGTGTCTTTTTTTCTATGTAGCGAATATTATATGGCTGAGATTGTTTTGGTATCATTTGTATTATATGATCATCATAGATTCATAATTGATTAGTATTGTAATTATTATATAAAAAGAGCCAAGCTGTAACAGGCACTTTAGCATTCATATAAAATGATTACCCCCTTTTCAATTCTACAATTCTAGGTAAATCTACCTGTATAATGATTATTCATAATAATATAAAATAGTAGTTTTATTAATTAAAAGTGGCCTGTATTTAGAGGTTATGTCAAGCGTGTCAGGGAAAATAATTAAAACTGGCAGGATGAAAGCAAAAATGTTTACCAGGTGTCAGTTTGGCACCTGCCCCCCCCCCCCCCTTTAATTTGTGTTCTTAACCCTTTAAATGTAGGAACAGGTCTGCCCCTCCCCCCCAGTGGGACCCTTAGCAGAAAGACCACCCACACAGCTAGGCAAACATTTCATCATCTCTAACTAGTTGTAGGCTCTGACTTTCCAAATCGAAGGTCATTACATTATAAATTCATCAATAATCGCAACCTCACCCCTGAAATAATAGGATGCAGTCATTCTTTTACTGGGGTCATTGGATTGTAGATAGTCATACACAGGTGGGCTTGTTGTACAATTTTATGAACACAAACATTTTTTGCATGAAGGTTAGCAGGTAGCAGAAGGTTTGAAAATATTAAAACGATTACCAGTTGGGTGCAAACTTTGTATTGTACTTGTACCAGCTAGTGACGTTGTTCTCTCATTTTTCTCAATAAAAAATATTGAACAAGAAAATGACTACCAGCAACCAATGGGCATAATTATCAAAAAGTCTACTGATTTTTGATAAGAGAGGCAGAATGTTCAAAAAAAAAAATCTCCAAGTAGTGGATGTATTGTGAACATACAAGCAATAGCTACAATCATTTGCTACAATCTACAATCATTTGCTTTTTTGGCATCTTGGACAATTTTTAGTGACAGTTGCAGTTTTATTGTATGTAGTAGTATAGTTGCAGAATTTTCGGAAAATATATATATTTTTTTAATTATACTTGAAAACAGTCCTCTACCGTTAAACATCCTTGAAAACAGCTGTTTGGTGAAGAATACTTTTCCAACAGATTAATGTCTGGTATCAATCTGATATCTCCCACTAGCTGTTGTCTACGATTATCTAGGGCTGTTGCGATGTCGTCTGTGCCCATCATATACCCAATGTATATGTGGTAATCCTTTCTGAAATCGGCCAGTGCATTGCCAGCAAACTAGACGAGCAAAATGTAAGATTGTTAAAAAAAAAAAAAAATATATATATATATATATATATATATATATATATATATATATATATATATATATATATGTATATATATATATATATATATATATATATATATATATGTATGTATATATATATATATATATATATATATATATATATATATATATATATATATATATATATATATATATATATATTATAGGCTTCATAAAAACAGGGCCCTCCTATTCCTTCTGTGTTGAACTGTATTGTATTGTACTGTAAGGCGCTGCATAAATTGTTGGCTCTATACATAATATATCCAGTATAATAATAATATTTGTGTGTGTGTGTATATATATATATATATATATATATACACACACACACAATTATTATTATTATTTTATTATTTTAATGAAAATTAAATATAAGGGTTATTGTAATGCAGTAGGCAATGCCATACACACACACACACACACACACATACATATTTATTTATGTATGTGTGTGTGTGTGTGTGTGTGTGTGTGTGTGTGTGTGTGTGTGTGTGTGTGTGTGTGTGTGTGTGTGTGTGTGTGTGTGTGTGTGTGTGTGTGTGTGTGTGTGTGTGTGTGTGTGTGTTGCAATAACCCTTATATTTAATTTTCTTTAACAGTTTTACCAACCTAAAATTATAGTAAACGCAAAACAATTTCCAATTATGACTTTTGATTACAGGAAAAGCAAATGGGTCAAACAAATAAAAAATAGAAAAACTTTAGCCTGTGAATGACACATTTTGTCCATTCCCCAATCATTGCACTGTGGGAAAATGGAATGGAATATTGCTTCATAGCAGCATAATGCCATAATAGAGAAGGGGACAGATGGTCCAGTTGAGCACATTCTGCGATTCGAAGCTTGCTTGTCTCAGGTGTTAATTGTAACACAGGAGGGAAATTGTCTTTTTCATGGGTATCCTGCACATATGGGGACTCTTGCCCTGCTACAAACCTATTCTACTAAAGTTCTCAGGAGCCTGGAAAGGCAACATTTTAGGTTGGTCATACACACACCCAATTAAGCATGCTTAGAGTATTTGAGCATATCAATTGTACCAGCTGAACCCTATAGAGGTGCATGTACCAATGCTGACCAAGGCTATTATTAGTCCAACGTGGTGGACACAGCTAGGTGACCATAGCCAAAAGCCAACTGTTTTCCTTTATATGAAGAAAGGGATGGCAGTTCTATCATGCATGCCATGCATTTATTCATTGGCCATTTCTGTGAGTCCAATGGCTCACCAGTTGTTATAGTGCAGGATGTATCGAATTGTATTCTATATGTCTTGAAAATAAAATATTTTGAAAGTAAAAAGTATAGTGCAGGCAAGATACCTCTTATTGTTCTCAGTTGTACTTCTAGGTGGTTTGATTATATAATAAGACAGTGCAAAGAGCAATAAGGTTCAGTTCCTCTTGGAAGTCTGGTATATGATAGACAGATTTGCAATAGATAAGGGCTGATGGGTTGCTGTGGGTCATGTACTTTGCAAACTGCTCTTTGCTTATGCATGACAATGATGGATTTAAATCACAGATTTCAAACTGGAGTACAACACATCTACCTACCTATGGTCATTATGATTAGAATGCACTATTAAAACGATCGTAAGTGTATATTCCCAGTATATTGCAGTACATTACTACACTACCATTAGCAACTAATGATATGATGGCATACATCAAGGACAATAACAACCACAATAATCATTTTAAATATTAGTGGGGGCAAAAAAGAAATTTGTATTTATCGGGTGCCTGGCTGAAACAAAGAAGCCCTTTATGTCGCAACTTGTGTAGTAGAGACGTATTGCTCCTCTGAGGTGTCACTAGATTGTTAGCTGGGACCTGAACACCGCATGAGGAAAAAGAGGGCAAGCTTTGCTGCTCAAAGCATGCAGCTGTCCCATTCCTAACCTGCACAAAAATCTCATATTTCGTTGCTGTGGACAACAGATCCATTTGCCTACACCATTTCTGATGTTGGAAGCTTTGCGGTCAACGAATTTTATAGGCCCACGTTTTACTCGCAATACCGATTTAACGCCCATGTAAGTGCTAGCAGTACATACCAGCTAGTACCAGCAAGAAATGTGCCCGCAGCGCCTATTTAATGCCAAGCAGCGTCTATTTAACACCAAGCAGCGCCTATTTAACGCCTATGGAATGCTAGGACTGTTGACTGTTTTTTCTGGATTTGTAAAGAGGACCTATCTAGCAAAGGCTGTCCTAGCTCTGAAAATGATAAAATATGGACGTTTAATATACATAGGTAACTGTATACATATCCCCCCCCCCCCCCCCAAAGCTAATAGGTTTGCTGTTTTTGTACCCATGTATATGACAAATATACGCATCTGTGACACAGTGGAGGCTGATTTACTAAAGGAGTTGAGAATGTTCACGTGTAAAGATTCACTTCAAATATCCAATCATGTGTAAAACAAAACCCTGTTTATTTATACTGCACACACATGATTGGATAATTGAAATGGACACTTTTTCAAATCATTGTGTGAAGACTCTCAACATTTTATCAACAGTATATCATAAATATATAATATATATAATTTTAATTATATATATATATATATATATATATATATATATATATATATATATATATATATATATATATATATATATATATATATATATATATATATATATACACTGTAAATAAACTATTGAGAGTCATAGAGAGAGAGAGTGCATTTTAATATATTCAAATTAAAAAATACACTCAGCTACATACACATACAATAATAGATAGATAGAGATAGATAGATAGATAGATGTGCGTATATATGTATAGATGTATATATGTATATATATATATATATATATATATATATATATATCCTATGATTATTATTAGAAAGATTGTAGTCACACATACTAGTCTGAACACCTTTTTACTAATTACATGTTTCGAAGATCTCACATTAGTAAATAAAGGATTAAAATCCGGCACAGAAAAAAAAATAAAAAATCACCATCTCTCGAATCCATATATATATATATATATATATATATATATATATATATATATATATATATATATATATATATATATATATATATATATATATATATATATATCATTATTATTATTATTATTATTAATTTTTTTTTTTTTTTTTTACAGCTTGAGGAGTAAAGGAAAAAGAAGAAAACTCGAACCTTTTAAAACCTCACAGACATGCCCCCCCCCATTTTCAGCCAGAATCCCACAAAATAAATTTGTACAGCTATGTATGGAAATGGCTTTAAAAAATCCTTGCAGTCAAAGTATCCGAGGGCCCAGTTTGTAGTTATTATATAATATTTGTACTTTGTTCCTTTATGGTCATATTATAGTACAAAGGAAGCAGATCGCCATACACACGTGTAGAAATAAGGAATGGTAATTATAGACATAAATATTAAATGGTTGCTAGATAGAGAAGATAGTTAGACTTCTATCGATAGGGGGAAAAGGTTAATATAACAAAATGTGTCTGTAAATTGTTCGACCAATTCAGGTTGGGACAACTGGAAGCAGGGGCTGGTGTTGTGATGCTGCATCTCAATTACTAAAACTGGTCCATATGACATGGGTGGTTACCCCCAGCAACCACACTCCACATCCTTCACCCAGGGCAACAGACAATTCTCATTTTTCATATAATCCCTATAATTCCCTATTTCCATACATCACACCCTCACCTATCCCCCTGAAAAAAAAAACTGATAATGAAAATAAACTACACAATGAGCTGATCGTCCTGATTACAAAAGAGAGTACTAAAGAAAATACATGACTTCACAGCTTTCAGTATTGTAACATTGTAGCAGTTTATGTATCTGATTCCCCTACAAGAGACTTGCTGTTACTGTGGAATAAAGGCAATATTAATATATGCATATTTAAAATTATAGAATAATATTGGGGTGTGGGGGGG
>NW_027507785.1:289361383-289373883 GCF_037356315.1 Lithobates pipiens
ACGATTATATAATATATGTACATTCACACAGACCTACAGCTATATACGAACTTTCTTCTTTTTTTTTAAGGGGGGGGGGGGGGGAGTTGTAACTTGTGTGGTCAGTTCTGAAAAGAGGTCCCTTTTAATATTACAGAAAAGGTTGTCAGCTATTTTGCTCAGCTAATGAGCCAATTCCTCTCACTTTACCTATCAGTGGATATCATCTCTAAATTAGCTGGTAATTAAGAGATTTCACCCCTAATCGCTTTTAATTTATGGCCTATCCATTTTCAGTGAGAGACCCTGTCTGTGTTTGGATGAGGAATTCAGCTAATTAATCAAAGTTTCCTGTTTCCAAAATATAAGACCCCCGCATGGCCGCAGAAGGCTAAATTACACTGGAACAAGTAAAAAATAAAGTAATAAAAAGGTAAAAAAGAAAGTAAAAAAGAAAAAGAAAAAGAAAAGTAAAAGCCAACAAACTAGTGCTTATAATTACAATAATACAACGCCTAATTTTAAACTTTAGGAATCAGTTTTTTTCCCCCCAAGCACAAAAATATAAGTAGACATTGTTGTGAATTCACAAACATTTATTTGAAAATTTTCACCGAATTTTCGCACATTTGCCTCTCCTCACATAAGAAGTCATTTGATTATTCACAAACCATAACATTTCAAACACAGAAGATGCACAGGCAATGTGAGGGGGGAATTAGCTGCCCCTTTAGAAACCGATCTATAGATTTATATACATAATTACATATACACAAAACGCACCAGTAAGGAAGGAAAATAAAAAAACAATCTGCAATCTAGCCAATCATTATAACTCCACTGGTTATCTTGAAGTCACAACTTTAAGCGCAGTTTTGAAGGCTTATGTGCTAGAAGAGTTTGAAAATCCTGAGATCAGTGCTTCTATTCTTCAGTCGGCCGATGGCTCACAATTTGTTTAAGGATCGATAATCACCGCGATTGGTTTTCAGCTAAAAGCAAAACTGGAGGCAAGTTTGCAACTCAACAGTTAAGCAATGTCATTAAAGCTGACCCCAAGGGACATATCATTATTTTTATTTTTTTTAGGATATAAACTGAATCTATAACAGTGACGTACACCTAGCACAAAACATATATACAATTTATAAATAGACTTTAAAGGATCTCTGAAGAGCAGGCTTGGAGGTGACTTGGAGAGTTTAAAAAAATCATCTAAAATAAATTCCTACCTTAAATACATAGGCTGAAAGTGAAAATTATTTTTTTGTTGTTTTTGTTTTTTTTTTTTTTTTTTTTGTTTGGTCTAAAAATGACAGCTGTTCAGATTTGTGATTTTCCCAGGAAAGTCCTGTGGAGTCTGTAGGACATTCTCGTGTGCCAAGTTTAAATGGTTCTGTAGGGGGCCCAGGGAAGGGGTTAACATGGCTATGACCTGAGCTTGGCTCCCAGGTTGAGTCGTATAAGGCGACGTCTGGGTCGATTGTGGAGTGGTCGGGCCGATGATATTGTCTATTGAGAAGGACGGCCGACTTTGGGAGTCCGCTTTGAGAGTCTGAAGAATGGGCAAGGTGGGGCTGAGCTGGGAATAGAAGGACTTCCTGCCCAAGTCGCTGCTGAATCCTGGCAAGGAAGGGCTGGAGAAGACCGAGGTGACGGTGGGTAAAGGGCAGGGAGTGGGCTGGAAGGGGAAGGTGGTACCTGGGTGGTGGTGGTGGTGATGGTGGTGCTGGTGGTAGTTCTGCAGCTGGAGCCCATAGTTGTAGCCATAGGGTCCATATCCAAAGGCTGGGATGAAGCTGCTGGGGTCCCTCAAGATCTCAGAACTTTGCTGCCTCTTGAACCTCTTCCTCCTCCTCAAGAAGCTGCCATTGTCAAACATATCTGCCGACTCGGGGTCAAGGGTCCAGTAGTTGCCCTTGCCCGGGTTGCCAGGCTCTCGAGGTATCTTCACAAAGCAGTCATTGAGGGACAGGTTGTGTCTGATGGAGTTCTGCCAGGCTGGGAACTTCTCCCTGTAGTAAGGAAAGCGGTTGCTAATGAATTCGCAGATCTCGCTGAGGGTCAACCTCTTCTTGGGGCTCTGCAGGATGGCCATGGTGATCAGGGCGATGTAGGAGTAGGGGGGCTTCACCAAGGTGTTCTTGGGGTTCTTTTCCACGCCTCTTGGGTTGGAGTCCTGGTCTGGGGAAGCGAGGTCCCCTCGGTGGCTCCCGGTGGACAGGGGGTCATCCGAGTCGTTGTCTGACTGGTAATCGGAGTACTTGCCCTCCTTGGCGTTCATGTCCCCCACCACATCGATGTCGGTGTCTTCAGAGAGGAGGGAGTTATCACACATTTCACTTCCCAAAGTCATTGTAATGAAGAGAGCAGGAAGTCCTGGTCTACTCCCAAGCCAAACTCCAGGACCCCCCTGGTGGGACAAGCCTGAATGGGCTCCTCTGTTCCCCCCAACAAGGAGATCTGTAACAGCAAATCTTTAGGGGGGCCAGTGTGCACAAGGTCAATTCCTTACACCCCTCATCTCCCCCTCCTCCTCTTGTCTCCTTTCCAGTGTGAGCTCCCCCTCCTCTTCCTCCTCCTCCTCCTCTTCCTCCTCCTCCTCCTTCTCCTTACAGTTCTCCAGGAATCCAAACTGCACAAGCTTCTTGAACCACACTCAGCCTGACACTGCAGCCCTCCCCTCTGCTCACTCACTATTTGTACCAGCAGCCCTGTCACGTGCTCCTGACGTCACCGCCCTCCAGCCTGGAATCCTAGTTCCAGCCTGATCTGCATTAGTGTAAGCTTATTAATACATTCACATTAGGAAACACATCTTACCCAAGCTGAAATCATTTTCCAAACTAAATACTATAGCACGTCTATTTTTTTCCTACTCAACTAAAAAAAAAAAAAAAAAAATCGCAAAGTAGCTATCAATGCCTCATGGGTGCCAACCGTAAAGGGTTAACATACTTTCATAAAGGAACATCGTTTTATTAAATTATGTGCTAGTTGGACAAAAACCAATGTGCTTTGGTTGGGGAGACTGTTAATTCTATGCTCTTAAAAACTGACCTTCTAAGATTGTTGTAATAACTGTAGGATGAGTAAATACTTAGGAGGTGCTAAGCGTTCGGAGATCCCGGCTCCGATTGTGTAAAATAAAGGAATGATCGTCGGGATTCATTTAATCGTTTGGCTCAGCTTGGTAAGTCTCATTTTTCTATATTATTTATTATAGTACTGTTGTTATCTATGTTAATGTGACCGGTCCAGAGGTTGGATGCATAAGGAGCAAAAGTTTGTCTTCCAAACCAAGTAATGTGTAGGTTTATATATATATATATATATATATATATATATATATATATATATATATATATATATATATATATATATATATATATATATATATATATATATATATACACATACATACAGTGTGTGTGTGTCCCAGACAAATAAGTGTAGGGGGATGAAGATAGATAGATAAATAGGAAATGCAGATCGCTAAGCTAATATAATATAACATATTTGTTTAGATATTAATTAAATACATACAGATGGATGCATACATACATACATAAATACATACATAAATACATACATACATAAATATATACATACATACATATATAAATACATACATATACACCAGATAGATATATAGGTCGATTGGATGCAGATATTAATGTTTATGCATAGTAAATACAGTGTATGTGCGTGTATCCAAAGACATAGATAGATAGATAGATAGATAGATAGATAGATAGATAGATAGATGTAGATGATGTAAATCTCTATAATCTACTTGTATACAGGCATACCCCACTTTTAAGTACACAATGGGGTTATTTACTAAAGTTGGAAAGTGCAAAATCAGGCTCACTTCTGCATAGAAACCAATGAGCTTCCAGGTTTTATTATCAAAACTATTTAGTAAATAAACCCCATTGTGTACTTAAAAGTGGGGTATGCCTGTATAGTAAGTGTCCAATGATATGGATAGATAGATGGATAGACAGACAAATAGATATATACATACCATACATACATACATGCATTTCAACATATGTACCATCTATAGAGACAGAAGGGTAGATAGATAGATAGATAGATAGATAGATAGATAGATAGATAGATAGATAGATAGATAGATAGATAGATAGATAGATAGATAGATCGATCGATCGATCGATCGATCGATAGATAGATAGATAGATAGATAGATAATGCAGACCTCTTCAATCTGTTTGTGTATAGTAAGTGTGTGTTTCCAAATATTTAGATACATACATACATATACACCACCTATATTGATATAGAAGGGAAGATAGATAGATAGATAGATAGATAGATAGATAGATAGATAGATAGATAGATAGATAGATACAGAACTCTGTAAGCTATTTGTATCTATTATATAACTATTAAGGCCCTGTATGTCCCCACTTCATACAGAGCTGCAGAAGATGGTTCTGTTGAACTCAGAAAGTACAACACAACTCTAAACACACATCTAAGTTATAGTACAACGGTTGTCCCATTCATTAGTAGACACCTTTACAAAAAAATCTGCTTAGTGTTTTCTCGAAGAATAAGCATTTGTTCTGTAAATACAAAATCATATTTGTAATTTTAAAAAAAGCCCTATATATTCCAAAATAAAAACATCGATCCTCTAGTGTGTGTTTTGATTGGTTGTGTAGAAACTTCAATGCGTAAGTATTCCGGGGATAATGGAAGAAACAGAAGAGCCCCCAGAGATTGTGAGCTGGACCCTGAAGATATATGGATGGCAGTCCGCACTGGAGTATACAGACACTGACTTATACAGGCACTGGAGTATACAGATACTGACGTATACAGGCACTGGAATATACAGACACTGACGTATACAGGCGCTGGAGTATACAGGCACTGGAGTATACAGGCACTGACGTATACAGGTACTGGAGTATACAGGCACTGGAGTATATAGGCACTGGAGTATACAGACACTGACGTATACAGGGACTGGAGTATACAGGTACTGGAATATACAGACACTGACGTATACAGGCACTGGAGTATATTGGCACTGGAGTATATAGGCACTGGAGTATACAGACACTGACGTATACAGGGACTGGAGTATACAGGTACTGGACTGGCGTTAACATACAACTTTCCTAAAGAGTGAAATCAGATATCTCATGGAAGATTCGGAAGAATGAAAAATAAATAAATCTGTGAACCCGATCATAGATATATATATATAGTGCTAATTGTTGAATAATAACCAAGCAATAAACAAGGTAGCTGTGTAGATATATAGGACAAGGAAAGGACAATACATGAAAGTAATGAGGTGTGATTAGCAGCCAGGATGGGGCTCTGGGGCCAGTGTCTGAGTCTATCAGGGCTTTATGGGCAGAATAGGACCTTCTGCCTCTGATCTGATCTTCACATTTGTATGTGAGTAGTGCTGCTGTGATCTTTGAGCAGATGTTAATAAATGCAGAGTAGCTCTTAACCTGATGTACAAACTGCAACATTGTATCACCCTGCAGCCCCCTGACAGCTCTGAAATGTGTCTTGTCAATGAGGGCTAATCTATTCATGTTACCATCCACACCACCACAAAGAGGGTGTTTATTTACCAGTCCTGGGCCACATGTACACAGCTTCTTTTAATTTATTGGACTCTTTAAGTTTTTTTTTACTTAACAATAAGCACTGCAATTTCTGTATATTTTTGTATGTCGTAGAGACAATTTGTATGTGTTTATTGTGGATGTTGTTATGCTTTTGCTATTTATCATTATTCGTTGTGCCTCTGCTAACATAATTATAACCTGTTTTGTAGAATGAATTTAAGTGTATTCGTTGAACTTAATAATGAATGATTTGTCTCTATGGGCTTTTTTCTGATTACTTTTACTAGTTTTGTAAAACGTATCTTCTTTTTGTCCATGGGATGTTCTTTTTACCTTTTCCCTTCACAATGATGCGCAATGCTGCAATCAAAATTACTTTGTATTGAATGTGTATTTGTGCATGGCTATGCTTTATACCCTTTTTGCATGCGAATACTATTGTGTAGTGTATTGCTACAGAAATGGCAGGAGAAATGGTGCATTATGTGCACACACACACACACACACACACAGAAAGAATAAGGGGAAAAATATATAGGGGTTTTATATATATATATACCCTCTATATTTTCCTATATATATATATATATATATATATATATATATATATATATATATATATATATATATATATATATATATAGTCTTCTGTTCTTTTTTTTTTTTAAATATGAAGTTAATACCCAGACTAGTGTTACACACATACAAAAATCTGAATCTTGCAAATAATGGGAACCATATATCTAGAGCAAGATTAGGAAATGCAGAGTTGCAATGGGCAGTACCAATAATATAAACTTTCATTAAACCCAGCTATGAACAATAGCACAAAAACGAACAATTAAGGTTGCCATGCTCAACAAATTCATGATGTTAAAGTGCATTGTATTGTATGTACTTTAGTAACCTTGTTATAGATATACAGTTCTCATTCTTTGCAAGATTGCATTGCATGCAGCGTTGCATTGGGCAATGCCAGCATTATAAACTTCCATGAAACACAGCTATGAACAATAGCACAAAAAAAAAAAAAAGAGTAATAAAGGCTGCCATGCTCAAAAAACTGATTGTGTACTTTACTTTGGTAAATTATATTGTATTGTATAGTACTTTAGTAGTCTTGCTAAAGATATATGGTTCTCATTCTTTTGCCAGATTTAGATATTTGTATGTGTAACACTGGTCCGGTTCCTTTTTTATATCACACACGCACATATATATATATATATATATATATATATATATATATATATATATATATATATATATATATATATATATATATATATATATATATACATCCGTTAAATTATGGGATTATATTGGCCAGTGAACTACAAATGCCAGCTTGTCCTGTCGGGTGCTGTTAATGTTTCCTGACCTCTGACACTACAACTGCTTAACAAGCTCTTTACTTGAGATTATCTCCCAGAAAGTGTTTAGTGGTAATCCATATAGATAGTGCCCAATCCCCACCACCAGTGCTCTATGTGTTTTCCCTATCCATACAGTAGCTTTTTAATGAGATTGTATAGATTTCCCTCCCTTCAGCCACAATGGTCAGGCCCAGCTCAGTGCACATGGATTAGTGTCGCATGTAATGAGGCGTGCAGTGATGGTCCAAATAAAACCAGTCCTTACAGTGTCCCTGGGGACTGAGGGGTCTGCACCAACTGTTGGGTCACTAGTTTGTCCAGGCTCTGCAGACACAAGGATAACTTCTCATTTGTTACAAATGTCCGCTTATATAGGTAACTAAGGCCTCTTATAGGATAGCTGCAACCTACATGTTGCCCACTTTCTGGTTGCTTTGGGCTTAGACTGAGCTGCTCCTGGTATATATATTGTTATGTATTCACCTCCAGTGGATATAGGTACAGATAGAAAGAAAAGGAGAGAGAGAGAGGGATGGGCTAATTTACCAAAATAATATAAAATCTTCACTCAAACAATGGGGAAGATTTACTTAAACTGGAGCATTCAGAATCTGTTGCAGCTGTGCATGGTAGCCAATCGCTTGTTTCAATTAATTTGACAATACAACCTTGAAGCCCATTGGATTCTATGCAGAGTTGCACCTGTTTTTTACACTTTCCAGTTTTAGTAAGTTCTCCCTCCCCTCAATGTGTGATTACAGGCATACCCCACTTTTAAATACACAATGGGATTTATTTACTAAAGCTGAAAAGTACTAAATCAGGCTCACTTCTGCATAGAAACCAATGAGCATCCAGGTTTTATTATCAAATTGAACAATCTGGGGTTAGAAGCACATTGGTTTCTATGCAGAAGTGAGCCTGATTTTGCACTTTCCAGCTTTGGTAAATAAACTCCATTGTGTACTTAAAAGTGGGGTATGCCTGTATTCACTTCAGTTATCCAATAATGTAATATCTGCACATGGTTGGGTGATTGAAGTCTTAACTCAACTTAAGGTATGTGTAAACCTAAACTGTATTTTTCAGTATGTGTGGCATCGTGCCTCCCTGTATACAGTTTTACTTAGCAAATATTTTTTGTGAATCTGTTTCCATTTCCTGGATATTATTATCATTATTATTACTATTGTTGTTATTATCATCAGGATTTATAAAGTCCCAACAGTTTGCACATCATTTTACAATGTAGAAAGAGTTTTAGTTATAATACAATGCAAGACGAAAGTGCAATCGAAAGGGGAGTGGGGGGGGGGGGGTGATACAATGGTCCAAAAGGTTATAACTGTGTGAGAATGAGTGATTTGGAGTGAAGGGCGTTCAGTTGTTAGGGGGAGGCCGAATAGTCTTCCATGAAGAGGTCAGTTGTCATGGACACATTAGTGGACTGAGTAGGAGGTAGTGCTTGGGTTGAGAGTTCCAGAGGAAGAGAGAGGCTCTAATGAAGTCCTGCATGGGAGAAGCCAATGAGGGCGCTAGAGAGCAGGAAGTTTTGGGAGGAGCAAAAAGGATTTGAGAGATTGATCATGAAGCTTGGAGCAGATGCCTTTGCATGTTGTAAGTATTAGAAATGTGTGGGCAATCAGAAGCCAGTGTGGAGATTGGCAGAGTGGGGTGGCAGACACTGAGGGGGTTGGTAATGTGGGTGGGTCTGTCAGCAACATTTATGATGGGCTGAAGGGGGGGGTAGCCTGTGTAGAGTTAGGCCAATGAGGAGCGAATTGCAATAGTCTAGGCAAGAGATGACAAGAGAGTCAATTATTAGCTTGGTGGTGTTTTTGTTAGGAAGGGGGCTATTTTGCAAGTGAAGGTGGCAAGATTTGGATAGTGATTGTATATTCTGCCAGCAGCAACATTTCCTAAAACACTAATAGATAGATCAAAATTCAGCCAGTTCACCATGAACTGGGCAAATCTCAATCAGTCTATGAGCGGGCTGGTTGTACTGGAGTGATCCATCCATCACCTTCAGTACAACCAGTTTGTCCTTTTTTTCATGCAATCACTGCCAGTGGCTAGCCACCAGCAGTGATCATTATATTGGCAAAATCTCCCTTCCGACAGAACACAATAGGAGGGATTCCCCCATCAGCACTAGGGTTGATTTACTAAAACTGCAGAGTGCAAAATCTGGTGCAGCTGTGCATGGTAGCCAGTTTCTAACTTCAGATTGTTCAATTAAGCTTGGACACAAAAAACAACAACCTGGAAGCTATAAAGGTGGATTAACCCTTTAAGGACAATGAAGGAGGGCACAAGGCAGTCTGACAATGCTGCTGCTAATTGCACAAACAGAAGCAGTTTATGTTATCAGCCTAAAACAGGAAGTAGTGTTACTGGCAGGATCTCCAGGGAGGAAACTTTGCAGACACGATTTTACTGAAGAAATCTAATATACAGTGAGACATGATACTAAACATATTGGAAATAGATTTAGGTTTACCTACACTCTAGCTAATAACATTAGCCAATAATGGTTATCACTCCAAAATGTATGCCTTAATGGATTGCAAAAGCAGTACAAGACTCTTTTACTGCAAATCATATATAGTTAGAAGAACTCTTTAGAAATCATTATTGATCTAGTTGTTGGCTATGTTCTGGGATTTGCTACTGTGTCTTTCCATAACTGTAAAGAGCATGGGACATAATGGTCAGACTCTGAGAAGCAGTAAAGTGTGTGATGTAGCTGTGTTTTGGGAAACACTAGTTCAGCATGAGGCTGGAAGGAGATATTTTGGAAGAAGATTTCAGTGATATGGTAGACTGACTCAGAGAAGATTTATCTTGGCTTTGTTTGGGGTGCTCCAACACTTGCCAATGAAGCTGGGGAGCCCTGCTGATTTGGGAATTGTTATTTTTTTCACTTGGAAGCTATCAAAGGTTTGTTCCTAAAATAAAGTAACAGGGTAAGGGCATGTGATTGGAGAGCTCGGTATAAGATGTTTGACTAAGGGAAATGTCCAGTGAAATATATTACTATATTTTTGCAAGAGGGAGGTGAAGGTGGACGAGCCTGGGGACAGACAGAATGCAGGATGGGATAGATGGATGGATGAATAGATGGGGGATGGTTGAATGCACAGGCAGAGGGATGATTAAAATACAAGCATATCCCACTTTTAAGTACATAATGGGGTTCATTTACTAAAGCTGAAAAGTGCAAAATCAGGCTCACTTCTGCATAGAAACCAATGAGCTTCTAACCCCAGCTTGTTCTATTAAGCTTTTGTAATAAAACATGGAAGCTCATTGGTTTCTATACAGAAGTGATCCTGATTTTACACTTTCCAGCTTTAGTAAATAAACCCCATTGTGTACTTAAAAGTGGGGTATGCCTCTATTATAGAGAGATTGGTTGATTGTAAATTAATCATGCAACCAATTACAGTTAATCTAGTAAGTGACAAGGACTGCCTACTGGATGGTAACTTATTATTATTATTTTTTTAGGTAGGCCTTCACATAGTTATTTTTGAATTGTGCTGATTTAAGATAATATGAATAGTTTGGCTGGCTGAGTCTGAGTAGAACAAATTCACAGATTATTAGATTGATGAAATATAAGTTGAATAGAAAAATCAATTAGTACATTTCTCAACAGTAATCAAATTATACACAAGTATGTCCTCTTTTTTAGAAAAATAAAAATAATACAGGATAGGTAAAGAAAAAAAAACACATCACACACAGAGAGGAAAGGAAGAAGAAAAGAAGGAGGGAAAGGGGTGGATTTACTAAAGGCAAATAGACATTGCACTTTAAAAAGTGCAGTTGCACTCTGCAAGTGTAGTTGCTCCAGAGATTAGTAAATGAGGTAAAGCTTCACTGCAAAGTGCACAGTCTGTTTGCCTTTAGTAAATCAAGCCCAAAGAGAGAGAAAAAGAAAGAAAGAATGGGAAAGGGGAGGTGAAGGAAAAATGGGGGTGGGGATTAATTGTTTTATTTCTATGTAATAAAGTACTACACATATATCCTTATGAGTACATATGCATATGATAGAAGTGTGGATCGATACAGATAGGTGCATACAAAAATACATGATGAATCCATAGGTATAGATAGACAGATACATAGATAGATAGATAAATAGATAGATAGATAGATAGATAGATAGATAGATAGATAGATAGATAGATAGAAAAAAGAGATGGAGAAAGAGAAAGTAGTTTTTTTTTGTTTTGTTTTTTTTAGGGAAGGTATAAGGGAACATTTTTCCTTGTAAATAAGCTGATATAGGTGTCGGAGAGGGTGACGGTCAGGGATAGGAACAATTGTTTCTGACACTTCCTTAGCAAAGCAGTTAATAGGGTGTTTCGTAGCTCTGCTTAGTAAGTAGGCCCCTCCGGTTGTAAGCTCAGGATAGAGGTAAGTGCACATAGTATTGTCCTACCTGGAGCCCGCAGGGTGATACGCAGCTTGGCCTGTACGCCTCCCCCCCCCCCCCCCCTCATGTTCCCTAGACCCCACCGTCCTATGTGGGGGAGGAGGGGGGTTTAGTTTGGAGGGGGGGTGCTGGCTGTGTAATGACAACACCCCGGTGTGAGATGTCCTGCTCAGGACAGGTGTCACCCTCTCCCAGTGCTGACAGCTGCCACAGCCTCAGGTACCCTGACCGAATTCCTCTATCACCCCCCCCCCCCCCCCACCAGGAGATGATTGATCTTCCATTATTACCAATAATCACGATCTCTTCTCTGCCCCGCTCGGAAAATTCATCGAAAAGCCGTGGAAGGGTTTCCACCATCTGCTAACTGCCAGGGGTTGTAGTTCGCATTGTACTAACAAGGAGCAAGTTCCCAAAGCCTTACACACATTACTGTACAGAGATTGGGAGATGCTTTTTTGTTTTGTTTTTAATAACAGGCTGATACTGTAAGCGATCATCTTCAGTGTGTAATATGGATATATGTGGATACTGAATGATTATATATATATATATATATATATATATATATATATATATATATATATATATATATATATATATATATATATATATATATATATATATATATATATATATATATATATATATATATAATTGAGCTCTCGTAGCTGTTAGGGCCCTAACCCTCCTGGATTTTATTGTATCGGTGCAGCTCCATGCACACTGGGCTTAAAAAAAGGTCTGTTCTCTCAGGAGTAAAAAACGCTCATAGAGCATTAGTTGTACAAAGTTTAGAAAAGTTTAGGACAGTTGTATGCTTTTTCTGCCTCCAAGCTCCAATCAGAAAATCTAATGTGCATGGACACATAGGATAACACATATGATAACATTGAAATGTTTCTACAGGCAGAACACAGAACTCCTGAGAACTCCTGTAGAAGCATCCTTTTTTTTAACCAGTGTGCATGGAGTAACTGTATTGTGTCTGCTCCATGCACACTGGGCTTAAAAACACCACTTTCCATATCCATTTTGTACACAGTTTACTTTAGCGCTTTTTCTGGCAAAAAG